>NC_134486.1:307619347-307746847 GCF_040206685.1 Ascaphus truei | reverse complement strand
CACACACACCCACTGATACACACACACCCACTGATACACACACACCCACCCACTGATACACACACAAACTGATACACACACACACACACCCACTGATACACACACACCCACTGATACACACCCACCCACCCACTGATACACACACCCACTGATACACACACACCCACCCACTGATACACACACCCACTGATAAACACACACCCACCCACTGATACACACACCCATACACCCACCCACTGATACACACACCCCCCCACCCACTGGTACACACACACACACTGATACACACACACACACCCACTGATACACACACACACACACCCACTGATACACACACACCCACCCACTGATTCACACCCACCCACACACACACACACACACACACACACACACACACACACACACACACACTGATACACACACACCCACTGATACACACCCACCCACTGATACACACACACACCCACTGATACACACACCCACTGATACACACACACACACCCACTGATACACACACCCACTGATACACACACACACACCCACTGATACACACACACACCCACTGATACACACACACACCCACTGATACACACACACACCCACTGATACACACACACCCACTGATACACACACACCCACTGATGCACACACACCCACTGATGCACACACACCCACTGATGCACACACACCCACTGATGCACACACACCCACTGATGCACACACACCCACTGATGCACACACACCCACTGATACGCACACACACCCACTGATACGCACACACACCCACTGATACGCACACACACCCACTGATACGCACACACACCCACTGATACGCACACACACCCACTGATACGCACACACACCCACTGATACGCACACACACCCACTGATACGCACACACACCCACTGATACGCACACACACCCACTGATACGCACACACACCCACTGATACACACACACCCACTGATACACACACACCCACTGATACACACACACCCACTGATACACACACAACCCACTGATACACACACAACCCACTGATACACCCACACACCCACTGATGCACACACACCCACTGATGCACACACACCCACTGATGCACACACACCCACTGATGCACACACCCACACCCACTGATGCACACACACACACCCACTGATGCACACACACACACCCACTGATGCACACACACACACACCCACTGATGCACACACACACACCCACTGATGCACACACACACACCCACTGATGCACACACACACACCCACTGATACACACACACCCACTGATACACACACACACACACTGATACACACACACACACTGATACACACACACCCACTGATACACACACACACACACACACACACTGATACACACACCCACCCACCCATTGATACACACACCCACCCACCCATTGATACACACACACACACACACCCACCCACTGATACACACACACCCACTGATACACACACACACACACACACACACACATACACACACACACACACACCCACTGATACACACACACCCACTGATACACACACACCCACTGATACACACACACCCACTGATACACACACACCCACCCACTGATACACACTGACCCACTGATACACACACACACACACACACACACACACACACACACACACACACACACACACACACACACACACAGACTGATACACACACACCCACACCCACTGATACACACACCCACTGATACACACACACACACACACACACACACACACACCCACTGATACACCCACACCCACTGATACACACACACACCCACACCCACACACACCGATACACACACACACACCCACACACTGATACACACACACCCACTGATACACACACACCCACTGATACACACACCCACCCACTGATACACACACAAACTGATACACACACACACCCACTGATACACACACACCCACTGATACACACCCACCCACCCACTGATACATACACCCACTGATACACACACACCCACCCACTGATACACACACCCACTGATAAACACACACCCACCCACTGATACACACACCCATACACCCACCCACTGATACACACACACCCCCACCCACTGGTACACACACACACACACCCACTGATACACACACACCCACCCACTGATACACACACACACCCACTGATACACACACACACACACACACACACACACACTGATACACACACACCCACTGATACACACACACCCACTGATACACACCCACTGACACACACACCCACTGACACACACACACACACACACACACACACACACACACACACTGACACCCACACACTGACACACACACAACCACACACTGACACACACACACACACACACACACACACACACACACACACACACACACACACCCACTGACACACACCCACTGACACACACACACACACACACACACACACACACACACTGACACACACACACCCACCCACTGACACCCACCCACCCACTGACACACACACACACCCACCCACTGACACACCCACCCACCCACTGACACACACACACACACACACACACACCCACTGATACACACACCCACCCACTGATACACCCACACACCCACTGATACACACACACCCACCCACTGATACACACACACACCCACCCACTGATACACACACCCACCCACTGATACACCCACCCACCGATACACACACCCACCCATCCACTGACACACACACCCATCCACTGACACACACACACACACACACACACCCACCCACTGACACACACCCATTGATACACACACCCACCCACTGATACACACACCTACTGATACACCCACACCCACCCACTGATACACACCCACCCACCCACTGATACACACACACCCACCCACTGATACACACACACCCACTGATACACACACACCCACCCACTGATACACACACACACACACCCACTGATACACACACACACCCACCCACTGATACACACACCCACCCACTGATACACACACCCACCGATACACACACCCACCCATCCACTGACACACACACCCATCCACTGACACACACACACACACACCCACCCACTGACACACACCCATTGATACACACACACACCCACTGATACACACACCTACTGATACACACACACCCACCCACTGATACACACCCACCCACCCACTGATACACACACACACACCCACTGATACACACCCACCCACTGATACACACACACCCACCCACTGACACACACCCACCCACCCACTGACACACACCCACACCCACTGATACACACACACACACACACACACACACACACTGATACACACACACACACACACACACACACATACACACTGATACACCCCGCCTACCCCTGCACCGCCCGCCAGCGATGGAAGTCACTGCTCGCCGAGCCCGTGGACCGGACGGGGGGAGAACCTGCCCGCCAGACCTGGCTCCGCTCTCTCCCACCTATCGAGGATAAGGCCGCGCGCCTGGGCAGAAGCAGGGAGTTCCCCAACAGCAACCGCGCAACACTGTCCCCTCCAGCCATCCGCGCTCCCGCCAACCCTGCTCCCCTCCGCGCCTACCTCTCGCCGGGCAGCAGCAGGGAACAGAGGCAGAGGGGAGGAAAGCGCCAAACAGCCAACGGCTGTCCCCGCACGGGCCTCGGGGGAGGAAGCGGAGAAAGCCCCATCCCCGGCATCCTCCAGCCAATCACCTGCAGCCCGACATATCAGAAGCCCAACCCCCTGAAATTAAAAAAAAATACTCACCAGCCGGGCTGCCGCATCCTCGCCGCCACCGCGCACCGCATCTACAGTACAAAACAAACGGGACCAGGGAGAAAAACCGGGACATTGCCGGGACGGACTGGCAGCCGGGACAGCACAGAACAAAACGGTACTGTCCCGGCAAAACCGGGACGTCTGGTCACCCTAGTTAATGGGGATCTATAAAACTCACTCGTATTTGTTTTCAGCTTTAACAATCCCTTGCATTATTATAACGGAGATTAGTGCTAATTATATGCAAAAGAGTTGTTCCCTCTAACAGCGCATATTCACAGATCTCCCTTATAGGTACTGCAGGGATTTAACGTTATGTTAGGTCATAGTTTAAGGGGGCATTGCTCACATCCAGGCCCTGAAGTAGGTCCTTTACAGGGTCTGGATGAGTGTAAGACCACAGTTAGCTATGATTTAACTATTGTATTGTTATTTACAGGGGTTTTTTCCTGTTCTGTCTTCTCTTATTTTACTTTAATTAAAGAACTATTCTAGGAACCAGATAGAAGTAACACCATCTTTGGGTAAGACGTGCTTAACGCCATCTTATTTGCAGCTAACGCAAGGCAGTGCTAACATGGTGTTAAGCGCATGCTAATGAGAACTAATAACCGTTGTTTTTGCATGTATTTAGCCTTGAGGATACCTGTTAAACCCAGGGAAACTAATTGACACGTTGGTAGCCCAGATTAAACAGAGCTTTGAGTATCTGCGCCTGTGTTGTGTATTCCATTCAGTGATTTCATATCTTTGTCATTTACTGTTGGACGAGTACAAAATAAGTGCTGTGACCGATCTATTCTTTTGCTCTCATTTTACAACTCAAATCTGTATGATCTGCTGTCACTGTTGTGGTCTTGAATTCCTTTAGCATTACAGGTTCATTCCAATCCCTGAACAAAATGAACTAATAACAATCATGGGTTTAACAGGTTTATTTTTGGTTATTTGGTGATTTGATGCCTTAAAAACATCCCAGAAATGTATACGTCTTTTTAACCATTTCTGAAATGATCTTGGGAATGTTGGGGTGCTAGTTTAGGCCCTTAATATAGTGGGGCACGAGTGAGGCAGTTATAGTTGGCTGAGGATAGCCAGCCATTGTATGCTAGGGCCGCACATGCGGCAGTGAGCGTGGAGCTGGGTAATAGCAGGGAAGACTGGAAAAGTAAGTATTTGCGCCGGTACAAATGCTGTAATGTATGCTTGTGTGTGTATATATGCATGTGTGTGTGTGTATATGTGTGCGCACAATGTTTATAAATAATTTATTCTTATTTTACACGTGTCGTTTTTTTTTAAAATATATATAATAAATTAATAACACACAATCTACAAATAAATACACACACAAACACACACACACACACTGCAAATCTGTCGCTCCCGGCAGCATGCACTGTACACACAAAAACTGCGTCACGTGCATGCGCGTTCGCACAGGTGCATGCGCGCGCCCCGCACCTACTATAGAACAAGCCTTAGTTACTTTATCTTTTGCCTTATTGCAGCTTAAGCGAGTCCTGCACCATTCTCTTTCTTGGAAGAATGCATGCATAATTATGATTATATTATCATACTGTATAGGGAGGAGGGGAAAAGACAATAACCATTCTTCTTCCGAGTTCACACTGTAAATGAAAGCTTCAAACTTAAAGGTCCAAAATATGTCTGATTGGTATTTTTTGAAGACATGCATTTCAATTATTTAACCAATTAAACTTATTACTGGCTATTCACTTTGGTCCTACAGGAGACACTTTTAACCATTTTGCTGCTGGACAGGGTCCATGTGGTTGCGACTTTTCAGGATGGCTAGCCCATGATCGTTTAGTGTAGCGATCACATGTTTGGGGGGGGAAGGGAGGCTCAACTTCCGTTCAAATCACCTCCTAGAAAACATCATAAGAGCCCCTGGCGTGTTATCTCACAGGCATTTTAGGTAACACCATAAAGGCAATCTAGGCCTTAAGGGTTGACTTCCGCTCTGATCATGTTAATTGCTCTGCTCCAATCAATGATAATAATTATAGTTATTTTAGAGATTTTTTTTCTTGTTTGATTATTTTTTTTTACACAGATTTTTAAATTGTAGTTAATTTGCACTTTTTTGGGAAATGTATGGCTAAACATAACATACATTCCTCTATTCAATCCAGGCATGAATCACCATTTATCATGGAGTTCGTTGTTGCAGTAAAACTATTGACATTGCAATGTCATTATGGAATTTGCTTTTTTTTTTGTTGGTAGTATGATGTTTTCTGAAGCTAAAAAAGATTTTCTTTTGTATACTTGTTAACAACCAACACTGGTGCTGAGGTCATCAATAGAAAGATGCAACGCCATAAAGAATGATGTCATGGCTTTCTATTAGACACCAGAGGAAGCCCGACCCCCTCAGCCATTTTGTGTCTGGCGGGCAAATATTTTTGCCCTGTGCCAGTACTGTGAGAACGAAAAAATATCCAGCAGTGCGAATTACTGCTTCTTAAAAGGCTTAGATCAAAAGTCATGGTGCATTTTTCTTTCTTAAATCTGTGCAAACTGAAACATCTCATCATGCTTGAACTGTTGAAAACAAATTTCCATTTACGTAGGTCATTTTATCAGGCCCTTGTGTTTGACATTATGAGTAATTAAATGACCAGCTGCTCTATAAGTTTTCTCAGTAGTGCAATACATGTTACAGAAAGACGTTAAGATTTATGAGCACGTAGATGGCACTGTATAAGGAGATCACTTGTTTTTAATGTGTTGGAGAAACATATATTCACAAAACTTCATTCTGCAGAGTGCAATACAAAGGACACCCCTTCTTGTGTTGTGTTAATAGAAAGTGAGCGAGAAGCTTCTCTGTGAAAGACAGCCTGAGTGACTGTGGAATTGACAACAGAGTTGCTCATATACTGCAACCTACGAAACCACTACTTAACTCAAATTGATGCTTAAGTGACAGTGCACTGCTGCTACGATTTACCTGGAATTATTCCACGTGTTGGCTACATGCTGTAACCAGGTTTCCAATGCAGAGCTGTGGTCTGAGGCATATTTAAAAGTCTGGTTGGGTCAAACAGGGTAAGATGTATAATTGCGGTATGTTGCAGAAAGCCGAAGTCTTTACAATGCACTGGGAAGCCAAAAGTGATTGTTCAATAATAACTTAGATTGTAAACCTTCTGAGACAATAGTGCTAATGACTTATATTTAACCCATTACAAATGCCACAGCCATTCATTCGTTCACGTTGGCCCTGGGAGGAACTACCCCCTAAGGTGTTAGACCTAGATACACAAACTTCAATTCCTGCCAGGGCTATTTATACTCTTATGTGATCATGAGCAAACCATTTTATCTATCTGTGGCTTGGGACAGAGACTCCCCCTGTCACTTTTATGTCTAAAGCAATTACCCTTGTAATGACCTAGTATTTTTTTTTTTATCAGTGTTGTAGCTTAATTTATTTAGCCCAAAGTAGAGAATCCTCTTTATCTAAGAATACAGTCAAATAATAAGGCAGATTTTAGTTCACTAAGGAAGAAGGAAAATATACAGAAGATACATGGACAGTTTTTAAATCATTGTTAGATGAGTGCACTTATCCGTGTATACCCATGGGTAATAAATATAAAAGAAACAAATCCAAATCAATGTGGTGAAACAAAAAGGTGGGGAAAGAAATAGAAATAAAGTGTCAGGCATTTTGATTGTTTAAAGACAGAAAGGAAAGGGGCATAATGTCAGAATTTTAAGGAATGTAACACAAGTTGCAAAAGGGTAATCAGGCTAGCAAACACGGAGATAACTGGGTTGGACCCTCAAGAGGGGAGGAGGGGGGGAAGTAAGCTCAGAGGAAAGGCCCCTATTGCATACACTCGCCCACCACATTAGTAATCAAATCAAAGTCACAATGAGCTATAAGGATACAGAAGTTAGATTAAAAGTGAATGGGTCCCTAACACATGAAAGCAAAATGAATCAATTAAAATCAACAAATTTAATAAGTCCTTAGACTGATAGAAGAAATGGGAACACTTGACACAATAAACATATAAGTCCACCTGGTGATGCAAAGATACACCAGATAGAGATGGTATGTAAAAAAAAAACCCCCTTTGCCTAACAGGTCAGATGCATGCAGCAGTGATACTGCTTATCCAGTAGGCTCAAATGGCGAGACTGGGAAAATTAAACAGAGACACAAATAACCTGTCTTAGACTAAGGCTAAGGCCCCGCTCCCAGAGTCAGCGCGCCCGCACTGCTGACAGGCGGTGCGCTGACATACAGAGACCGCGATATGCGGTCTGTAGGGAACGGGAGCCAGAGCGGGAGGTGGGCGGGAGTGGGAGGTTTGACAGGGAGAGGGGGCGTGGCTTGAGCACAGGGAACCGCTACTCTCCCCCCCCCCTCCCTCCACGGACTCGGGCTGGAGCTGCTGAGGGTAAGTAAAACACACACACACACACACAGGCACACACACACAGAAAGAGGCAGGCACTCATGCACTCATACACACACATACAGAGGCAGGCACTCACACACTCAGACACACACACAGACAGGCACTCACCAGCTTTCACTCCACACTCCTCCCCGCTCCCCGAAGCCTCTCCTCCTCCCGAAGCCTCTCCTCCTCCCGAAGCCTCTCCTCCCCATTGGCTCACAGCCACACCACATGACGCGTCAACGCTAGGGAACACCATTTTCTTGTGTCCCATAGCGGCTGACGCGCCACAGCGTGTAGTCAGCTGTGCCGCCAGGGGGGACCGGGACCGGCTCGCGAGGATTCCCCTGCTGGTGGTGAACTCGCGACATGGCCGCCCGCGCCAACGAGCGCAGCGGGACCGAGGCCTAAGGCTTTGGTCCCGCGGCGCGTGCGGCCGCGGACCACCAGCCCTTTTCCTCCAGTGTGTAGGTCCCCGCTGGCTCCTTCCGACTTGGCTGACTGCGTGCTGTGACGCTTCAGCTGACCGATGCTGCAAGCTCCTAGTGATTTGCAGCTCTGACGCGTCACGTGGTGCGGCAGTCAGCCAATTAGGGAAGGAAGGAGGGAAGGAGCTACGGATGGGAGGCAACTTGGGAGGGGAGCAAGGAAGGAGTGCTTTGGGGAAAAAGTGTGTATGTATATGCCTGCCCTTGCACTGCAGCAGGGGCTGAGTAGGCTGCGTGTAAACATACACAGGGAATATCATCGGCTCACCATTAAATTACATATCCTGACTTTCTCTGCAGAGGAAACCGGATCGTTGGCTAAATATTTCTGCCTACAGTCCCCCCCCCTTCCAATTTCTCCCCCCCCCCCGTTCCGATTTCCCCCCCCCCTCATTCCGATTTGCCCCCTGTGTGTATGAGTGCCTGTGTGTGCGAGCGCCTGTGAGTGGAGGGGAGCTGCGGGAGGGAAGCTGTTGTGTGTGTGTGTGTGTCGTGGGTTTCGTATCTCCAGGCACCTGCACACAGGGGAGGGGGGGACGGGGACACACCAACGGACGGACCCTCCGCTCAAACGACGCCCCCTCCAGCTCCCGCTCCCTACAGACCGTAAGTAGCGGTCAATTGCCTGTCAGCGCGCCGCTTGTCTGCAGTGCTGGCGCGCTGACTGAGGGAGCGGGGCCTTAGCCTTATACGTGATCACTACCTACCAGCTAGGACCAAAAAGATGCTAATGTCCTAGTAATAATATACAGAAAAGTAATCCCTGATGTCTAGGGCCAATGAAAAGGACAATAAATACAGTGATCATAATGAATAATTAATACACCCATGCCACTTGAGAATGATAAATACTAGCATTTTCAGTGAGGTTTCCTTGGCCAGAAATGAATGTCGTTGTTCTGAGGCGTGAGGACTATAGAAAAGAAAATCTTAGAAAACTAAATGATACAAGAAGTTACACTAAACTCACTTCTGACCCCACGGTAGCATTTAAGAACTATTGATTTTACTCAGAGGGCTTAACAATGAAAGTCATCTCACAACGTGAGTTTGACTTCATTTTGGGGGGGAACCCACGTATTGCAACATTCTACACTTTACCGAAAGTACACAAGGGTGTAGTGCCCCCACCAGGCCGTCCTAACATTTTGGGCCAAGGAAACCTCACCGAAAATGCTAGTATCTAAATAATGAACAGGAGCCAAAAAAGACAAAGCACTACTTTCCAGCAGGTAGAAATGATCAAAAAAGCAGGGAGAGCGTTCCCAAAGTGAAAAATAAAGCTAATTTATTAGCAGCATGGAAACATACAGCATACACAGGCAAAGCTCCTCCACTTCCATTGTACCTAAAAGATACTAAGGACCTTCTCAAGAGGCTAGAGGGCATCATTACGGATGCTGAAACACTATTGGTAGGACTGGATGTGGAAGCACTTTACACCTCTATACCACAACAGGCAGGCCTTAAAGCCGTTTCACATTTTCATTCCAGCAGGAGGAACTGATATTGTGAACACAATGACTTTGTTTTAAAGCTATTAGATTTTGTTTTGCCAAGAAATTACTTTCTTTTTAACAATTCCATTTACCACCAAACCCAAGGTACAGCAATGGGCACAACTTGTGCACCTACGTATGCCAATCTGTACCTTGGGTGGTGGGAGAAGACTGTCGTCTTTGCTGACTCCATTCCTTGATATCTCCAACATGTCGAGCTTTGGGGTCACTACATGGACGACATCTTCATGCTGTGGCGAGGACCGGTGGATGTCCTCCATAGCTTCATTAAAGATCTCAACACTAACCAGTTAAATTTAAGACTTACCCAAGAGATTAGTTCTACATCACTTAATTTCTTGGATGTCACTATCTTTAAAGATCTGACAGAAATGAACCAGACAACAATCTTTAGGAAAAAAACATCAACCAACAGCATCTTAAGAGCAGATACTCACCACCCTTCACACTTAGTACGAAACATCCCAGTGGGGCAGTTCCTTTGACTTAAAAGGAACTGCTCGACGGATGCTGAGTTCACATCAGAAGCAATCGTCATGAATAAACGCTTTCTCGAACGTGGTTACAGTAACGCTTGCAATAAAAAGGCTTTTAAAAGAGCAAAGAATGTCACGACACGAATTACTGTCCAATAATAAGACTAAATGCAATTCATCCAAAATTATCCGATTTGTAGGCACCTACAATCATAGGTGGCAAGAGATTAATCAAATATTAAGCACCCACTGGCATTTATTACTAGCATATGAAGATCTTAGACTGTTTTACCATCAAAATCTTCTTCTTTGGTTACCCGCCGGGCGAAGAATCTCAAGAAAAATTTGGTTGACAGCCACATGAACACACCCTCCATGTAGAGGAGACTGTTACAGACTACTGCTTCAGCGCGAGTGCCGATGGATTTACGATCTCCACACCAAGTATCCCTCAGGTCTTAATGAGGGGTTTCTGTACTCTTCATTTTTATAATTATAGGTGGTCTATAATATCAAATTGTCTCTCTTCTTCTGCCCACATTTGTTCTTATGTATATATTCATTAATACATATACTGTGTCTACATTATTGTTATCCAATCGCTACCATTCGGTTAGCATTGTAGTCTTTTGTTGATAGTTTTCGTTAACAGTATGGTTCATCTGATTCATCTTTGCGACTACACTGGCGACACACTTTATTCGAGCTCGGCTAGTCCCACGAATTCGGGTATACCCGGGTGTATTGAGGTTTGTGACTGTTTTCTGCCCGAGTGCATTGAGTTATTTTCCAGGCAGGGATTTAAGCATTTTATTCCCGCTGGCTGCAATACTGCACAGTATATATATATATATACTGCATTACAATTCATGAATTTATGCCATCTGGTAGACACGCGAAGCATTGCAGCCTATTAAATCCTAATCATTATCATTTAACAGATCAGCCGCCCATCAGCCAGGCATGAACCCAGGCTGGGAAGGCAAATGCAACGGGGCTTGTCAGAGGTGAGGAGTGGCGCATTCCAGGTATCTGCCAGGTACATACCGGGTATTTGCTCGAATAAAGTGTGTCGGTGCAGTATGTATGTATTTCTGCATTTGACTGTAACTAGGTATTTTACCAATGACAATGCAGCATGTGACCTATTCATTTATTTATTATGCCTATCGGCAGTAATTAGCAACTTCCACCAGGGGGTCGAACACTGACTCTCGGTCTCTATCAGTGTCTGCGCATGCTCCATGACGTCACCCGTACCACGGGTAGTAACAAGCTGTTTGTGATGAGTATCACAGACTGCACATGCGTTATATTAATACCTGCATCACGGTCCACCGTTTGGATTCGCCATAACTGCACCTAGTTAGCAGGTGTATATATAGCCTCCACTCTCTAACTCAACTACAGCTTGACAAAGCCGTCCCACGGGGACACTCGTATTCCAGGCTCAGCTAAGTAGTAGTGCAATTCTGATTACAAATGTGCTTGCATTAACTATGTTTTCGGCTGGTTGTTGCACCAATACTACTGCTGTAACAATTTGGATTTTCTAATGGGAGCATCCATCTCCCCATCAGAGCCACACTGATTTTATTGCCTTATTTGTTGCCCATGTATATCAGGTGGTTGTATAGAGAGACTTATTTACCAATACTCCCCATTACTGTTAGGCATATGCATTACCTGACACTATAGGACTCACTAGATGTTTAGTGTAGTCCATTGCTATCACCCCTTATTATTATAGGGTGTATCATCTTTATATAACCCAACAGCCTGTCAGTCCTATGTGTTTTTATATGACAGGGGCCATTAGATCACCATGTTCCTTCATTGTCATTGTCATATTTCTGTGGCTATACTTGATCCTCTCCTACTGATAGGGTAGCACAAGAGGTTATTTTCATCCTTACGCTTTTAAAATTAGGTACATAATCTGGTATTTTATGGTGCTTTAGCAGATCAGAATAGCCCATAGACACCACTCCAATTGGCTTAATTCTACTCTAGGGTGTATTAATTACGATCACCGTATTGATTGTCCTTTTCATTGGCCCTAGACATCAGGGATTACTAGGAAATTAGCATCTTTTTGGTCCTAGCTGGTAGGCAGTGATCATTTATTACTCTATCTAAGACAGGTTATTTGTGGCTCGGTTGTCCTTTTCCTGGTCTCACCATTTGAGTATACTGGATAAGCAGTATCACCGCTGCATGCATCTGACCTATTAGGCAAAAGGTTTGTTTTTTTTGCATACTACAACCATTTCTATCTGGTGTATCTTTGCATCACCAGGTGGACTTATATGTTTATTGTTATCGGTCTAAGGAAATTTGCTGTTTTTAGTTGATTCGTTTTACTTTCATGTGTTAGGGACCCATTCACTTTTAATCTAACTTCTGTATCCTGATAGCTCATTGTGACGTTGATTTAATTACTAATGTGGTAGGCGAGTGCATGCAATAGGGGCCTTTTCTCTGAGCTTACCCCCCCTCTTGGGGGTTCAGCCCAGTTATCTCTGTGTTCACATATTATCTCCCTAGTGCACCCACCACTTCCCCTGGACAGAGGCTGAGCGGGTTTCTCTCTTTTTGTCATAATCAGACTAGCAAAAATGAAAGAAGGATTTCAATGGAAAGTAAGATCAGTCCTGCAAAGTTAAAATACATTAATAGCAAAAAAAGATTAAAAAAAAGGAATGTAGGACCCTTTCACTGTTAGATGTAAATGCAAACTATTGGTGATAAGAGAAGGCTGATGTATTAAACAAATTATTTGCCTCTGTTTATACCAACGATGAGACAATTGCAAAAATATTACAAGAGGAAGCCACAACTTTCAGATTAACTAACATTTAGCAAACACAGGAAGAAGTATAAAAGTCGCTTGATAAAATTAAAGATAAATAAAACACCTGGCCCAGATGGCATGCAGCTAAGCTAAGTGTTGTTAAGAAACTCCGTTCAGTCACAGCCTGACGGTTATATTTAATATTCTCGGACTCCCATTTCTACAAGCTGAGCACCACAAGCCTGGCGTAAAGCAGATGTGGTGCCCACATTTGAAAAGGGAGCTATATCACAACATCCAGGGAATTGCAGCCCTATAAGCCTGACATCAATAGTGGGGAAGCTACTTTTTTATAATTCATAATCGTCAGCATGGTTTTTATGTGGAATAGGTCATGCCAAACTAATCTTATTGGTATCTTTTTTTGAGGCGGTATGTATAAATCTAGACCACGACAATGCAGTTGATGTGGTCTACTTCGATTTTGCAAAGGTATTTGATACGTTGCTACACAAGATGTTAGTGTACAAACTAATAAAATTGACCTGGGTGGAAATATTTGAGTGACAACTGGTTAACTAGAAAGAAGAGAGTTTCAAAAATGTGTTACGCCGGTGCTGCCCGCAGACCAGAGCCGTCCCCTGTGCTGAAGGAGGAAGTAGGGATACACGCACCTGCAGCAAAGGGAGCGAGTCCGGAGTGTGGTGTTAAGCGTTGCCAGGCCAGATATAAGTAACGTAGACAATACTTGCCGGTACCGGGTATAGGAGTAGAATAGTGATTGCCTTGCCGAGGTCAGGGACCGGAGAGATGAGGAAGGTTGAAATCCAAGCCATGACCGTGGGATGCCAGAAAATACGTAGTCCAAGGAGAGCCGAAGTCGAGCGCCAAAGGGGGTAGTCGTACGAGCCGTGTCAAAACCTGTAGTAACCGAGAGTTCACCAAAAACTTCCACACAGAGACTATGTCGAGCGATGAGTGAGGGCTCAGAGATGCTTGATAAGGCTGGGCTGACCAATCGGGGATGGAGGCGGGTCAGGAGGACTGCAGGGAGCCTCTCTGGATAGGTGTGGCTGATACAACCCAGGTGAGCACTGGTAGCACTCTGATTTACACCCGTGCCGTGTACGGGGGCGGAGCCTCATAGCAGGAGTGGAAGTAGAAGAGTGGATGCTGGGCGTGCGCTGTGTAAGCTGCGTGTGCACACGACCAGTGTTGGAGGAGGACACACGTGTGCGTGCGGGACGGAGGACCCGCGCCTGCCACTGAGGAGGAGCGGTGAGGCCGCCGAGGGGAGGGGCCCTACGGCGACGGAGGAGCTGACGACCCGTGGAGGCAGGTAAGTGGAGGTTGCGCTGCGCGCCCTGAGTCTCCCTGAGGGTAGTCTGTGTGTTGCACGGACGGCGCTGAGAAATCAGATTCCTAACAAAATTGAACATTTTCCCATTAGGCTAAAGTGGTAAGTAGAGTACCTCAAGGTTAATTTGAACTTGTTTATTAATAACTTTTGAAGTAGGCATAGAGAGCAAAGTCTCCATCTTTTTTACTGATGACACAAAATTATGTAAAGTACTAAAATCAGAGCACAATGTAATTTCTCTGCAGAAAATCTGGAAACTTGGTCAAGTAAATGGCAGATGAGGTTTTATACAGATAAATGTAAGGTTATGCATATTGTTAGCAACAATAAACGTGCGACCTAAAAAGTAAATTGAATAAAATTAGCTTCTAGATAGCAGACTTAGCAATACTGCTCAATGTCAGGCAGTAGCTGCAAAAGCTAATCGGTTATTATCATGCATAAAACAGGGTATTGATTGGAGTGAAGAAAGCCTAATTGTTCCACTATATAAAACCTTAATAAAACTACAACTTGAATATGAAGAATAATTGTGGCACCGCTCCATACAAAATTCATTATGAAATTGGAAACAGTGCAGAGAACAGCCGTCAAATTATTAAAGGGGATGGAAGGAAGGTCGAACTAATGAAGAAAAGCTATCTAAATGAGGTTTGTTTACATTAGAAGAGGGAATATGATTACTATTTACAAATATATTCAAGGTCAACGCAAGGAACTGTAGAGGGAACTTTTAATCCCAAGGACAGTACAAATGACACTGGGTTATCCTTTAAAGCTGCAGTTCAGTCTTTTTTTTTTTTTTAATTTATTTTTTTACATCAATAGTTTTATGTGTGCAATCTCTAATTACCTAAAGAACTGTATAGCTGCAGGTCAATTCATTCTCCATGTATTGATAGGCGAAATTTGGTGACATAATTAGTGAAGGGATCTGTTTTTCTTCTGCCTCTCAGTGGAAGCTCATGAATATTCATGAGCACTCCTGCACTGACATGTGCTAGAGGGAGGGCAGGGCTGACAAAGGGGTGTGCCACGGCTTGTGACAGGACATGAAGGGGCAGTGCCTTCGCAAATGGCTGTTAAAATAGAATACAAGAAAATTGGTCTTTCAAAGTTGTTTTTTTAAAAACAGAAAATGCTAAAAGTATTTTTTCTTACTACAGAACTGATTTATTAAAAAAAACACACATGCAGGATATTGACTGAACTGCAGCTTTAAGGTTTGAGGAAATTAGATTTCACCAGCAGCAAAGGATAGGGTTATTTTCAGTGAAAGAAGTTGCATGTGGAATTTACTACCCATGGAGACTCTGATGGCATATACATTAGATAACATCAACCAAACTAACCAAACTCCTTAACAGCTAAGGAACAGTTTTCATGGAATAAACATAAATCTTGCATTTGTGGGTAGCTGAGTGTTCATACTTTAAATCTGCAATCCCCTCATACTCATTTTTACCCCCTCTGTTTTTTACAGGATGAGAACATGGGGGTCTCCCTGGAGCAGAGCCTCATTATTATTATTATTATTATTATTATTATTATTAGCTGAAGAGGGTTCCTGAGCTACTCACCAGTGAAGTCACAAGAATTAAATCTCCCGCCAGGAAAAACAAAATGGCTGCCAAGCCACGGGCCAATAGGAAGCTGCGATGTCATCAGTTGTGGCTTGCTATGGGACTTCCATTTTAATCTCCTCATGAATCCAGGAATTTATACTAGACAGGTAAATTCACTGGTAAGTATCTCGGGGAGGGGTAAGGTGATTTGCAGTGTTAACATAGGAAATTATATCTGTCTATCTGTACACGCATACGCACACACAGATGTAATTTGAGACATAGCAGATATAATTGATAAATAATAAAATAGGATTAGCTACAGCATGACTTTGATATACCTTTTACAATAAAGCAGTGGGCGATTCCTTCTTAATTTCTCATAAAATCACTCACTAATGCAAAATGCCTTGATATAGGAACAGTAAAGACTATTGTATCATTAATGTAATGGTAGTTAATGATAAATGTGCACAAACATAAAAAATCCCCTTTTATTTTTGCAATTGTATGTATATTTATAGTTGCATAACGCTTATAATATACGTGAATAGTTTGAATTAAAATCCAGGGAGCTATAATTCAATTATCAAACCAAAGTTCACATTAATACACATAGTCTTAGAGACACCAACTTGGCATATTAAAAAAAATATCGCCCTTTATAATTACATTTTATTCTCATTATTTACATGTTTTTTTTTCTGCTGTTCAGAGGCATTTATTATAACCAAATAGCAAATCTCTGCACACAGGTGCTCAGCGTGTGAATACAATCAGATAAACAATATACATAATGTATGCAAAGAGGGCTTTGCTATTTTTGCATACAGAGGCATTGGTCATGACATTTGAGTTTCCCTGATACAGAGGCAATCTTTCAAACTTAATTTGCATATAAGCCAATATATTTAGATTTTTTTGTTGTTGTGAAGTTTGGTCAGGATCTCACCTTTAAATAGCTTAAGATAACTTACTTTCTTTTTAAACTTTGTTATATGAAGTAATGTACATGTCTATATTTTTTTCTGGATTGGACTATGCATTATTAATATATGGTTACAACATGTAATACATCTTGTAAATAAAAATGATATATTGAAACACAAACGGCAATCATTCCATTTTATTCTTTTATGTTTTTGTTTGACAAGTCTGAATATCTTTCCAACAATTTGCCATTCAGCTGAATGGAAAAATGTGATATTCCATGCACTTCCAGTAAGGCTTTTTGGGGTAAATAACAGTGTTTACAGTGGTTCATGCTTTTTTTTTTTAGCATCATTTTTAGACATGAAATGTTATTCTTCATACAGATGAATATAGTAAATGTCTTTCTCAATATATTCTGTGCAAAGAAAAATATCTCCTTTGAGATAACAACCATTCATCTCAGAAAGTGATTTGCTGCAGCAGTTTGCCTTGTGAATGATAACATACAGTATAATGTGGCTTATGATTCAGCCCAGTGTTTTGGCGTCAGATTAGTTGCATACAGGTATACTCCGCATTAACGTACGCAATGGTACCGGAGCATGTATGTAAAGTGAAAATGTACTTAAAGTGAAGCACTACCTTTTTCCCACTTATCGATGCATGTACTGTACTGTAATCGTCATATACATGCATAACTGATGTAAATAAGGCATTTGTAACAGGCTCTATAGTTTCCCCGCTTGCGCACTGCTTCGGTACAGGTAGGGAGCCAGTATTGCTGTTCAGGACGTGCTGACAGGCGCATGCGTGAGCTGCCGTTTTCCTATTGAGCGATATGTACTTACTCACGAGTGTACTTAAAGTGAGTGTCCTTAAACCGGGGTATGCCTGTATAGTAGTAATACGCGGCATTTTAAAATGCATCTCCTGCAAGTATTTTCCTTACACAGACTTATCATCAACCTTAATAATATGCTGATGTAGCCCTGTTTTCCCCACCCCTAAGTGAGACCAGGGGGTGGTGACTGTAATTAGCTACCGGTGCTGCCCTTTTACCTGTTTGGCTCGCAGGAGCCTAAGGCGCCGCCGTTGGAAGCCTGGGGTGAATTACTATATAAATGGTGCAGCGCCTCCACCTGTGAGAGATCCCAGCAGAGTGGGAGCAGCCCCTCACAGGACACTCTTACAATGAACCACACAACTTTGTAAAATTGAAAGGGCTTTACTGTTAACATAACTATGAAGTAACATGTAATGACATATAACTCTACCCACTAAATGCACAACTACCCACACACCTCGCAGGGCTTTGTACCCCACACCTTATTCACACAGTCACAAGTGTTCCGAGACCCACCCCTTAGGCGTGATCAGTGCCTGTTTGTTACCGGTAATGGTGACGGTACCTGCCAGGTGTGTCCACACCCGGTATGATGAAACTTCACAAAGGATCCACTGATCCCGCGATGAATCCGCCTCCGCGTGGGGTGATGTCCCGCCGGACGCTCCCACCATGAAGACAGTCTCTTTCCTGAAGTGGTCTGTTCCCAGACCAAACTTGTCAGGCCACGTGCACACGGCTGTGTCCCTAACTATTTTTGAATACACTTGACTGCTAAGGGGATCCGTTCCCTAGCTACGGCATGTCCCTGTAGCAGCTCCAACCTTTGAATGACTTGGGCCTGTGGGATTACGGGCCTGGTGCACTGGGTCCCTGACCCCTGCACACACAACCTCCCCTGTCTGTGTCCCATCTCCAACACCTAACTGACTCTGCACACAACAATGTATCAATATCCTGCTGCAGAGAATGCTAGAGCCCTGTTGGCTGTAATGAGTCACCTGTGCTCCAGCCCCTGGGGCTGCTGGGAGTTGTAGTCCCTTGGAGAGCTCCTTGCTATGCGGGCCGCGTGCGCAATCTCTACTGCGCATGTGCGAAGCTGTAATGGCCGCCGCTAGCACTATCTGCTCCTGCGCAATCTGTAATGGCCACCGGGACTCCACACACTGACTGCACATGCTCGAACCTCGTGCCAACCCCAACATGGCCGCCGAACACCTTCTGCGCATGCGCGACACTCCGCGCATGCGGGGACACCAAAAATGGCGGTGCCCTGCCGCAGCTGCCACCGGGAGCCCCTGGTGACGCGCTCACCCCCCACAGCGCACCCACGAAGCTGGAGGTAAGGGGGAAGAGAACCAGGAACCAGGGGGACCGCAGGGACCCTGGCTACACTAACTTTATTCCACTTGGTTTCATTGTGTGCTGTATTAATGATCTGTATCTGTATTTTTGGTGCTAAACCTTTACATTGAAAAATAATGCTGCTCACACAGTAGGTAAGATATCAGTTTGTGACTGTGCCAAACAATTCAGATTCTGTTGTAAAGGGATCATTTCTTAGTAACAAAAAATGAAGTTCCAAAATGTGTGTGGGAACAGAGGGCGACAGGCATTCTGGAACTACAGTACGAGCACATGATCGCCTGTTCTCTGGTGTCAGGAGTCCTCCTCTTACATACATGTCTTGGTAATCAGAGGGTTGAGGATGTAATCAGCCCTAGACACGAGCTAAAAAGGAATGATGTTCAGGAAACATCATAAGGGTCAATGTTACTCTCCCGAATATCACAATGGCATCTTAAAGGTTATTACCACAAAATGTAATGCACAAAATATAAAGTGTAAAAACAAATTGATTGCGTCCAATGATGTGCGTATTTACTAAGAAGTAACCCACCTTCCGTGGTAGAAAACACCTTACGGACAATTCAATTGAAAGTACCATATTTATTAAGTGATGTTACTTGATAAGACACTTTGAATGGACTGTAAGGGGCTATATTTACTAACACATCCTGTAAGGTGTTTTATGGAGTCGGATTTCTTAGTAAATATGGCCTATAATACTTTTGAGTGTCACAGAACTCCTACCTGACTACTTCTACTGCTTCATACAGTACTAACTACATTGCTCACTAATGCATGCAGAACACAATACAAGCAACTTACTTTGATATATTAGCACTAAGATATTGCTGTTAAAAATGCCTCCTACTATAGATTTACTGATTTTTAAAAAGGCAACTCTGCTCAGAGTATTTTACAATCAGTAGCAAGTAGGTGGGAATTGAGATGAGGTGTACATGTAGGCAGGTGAAAATAATCTGTGACTAAGACATATTTTCCACACTATGCTAGACAACGAGATCACATAAACTTCTACTTCTAAATTTAACAAGTTAGAATCGGATTGCTTAGCCAAGTTGTGAGAAACGGTTTGGCAACATTTCTAAGGCCGGTTGTAAATTCCATACATTCTTGCTTTCTGACACATGCTCAATTTCCTCAACTCATATACTGTATTCTTTAATCTACCTTTTCACACATCTCACTACACTGAAACTGTCTTTACAAAGGTAGCAAATGACCTCCTGATCTGCTTGTCCTGTCGGTTACTTTTGATATTGCCAACCTCTTCTCTGTTCTCTTGGGGGCTGTTCACCAAAGTAAAGTTGTATGTGGTATCGCACCTTCGCATTATACATGCTGTCCAAGCACATGGCACTACCAATAAGGTTGGTTCCTGTAGCATTTGCTTCTCAAGCTAGATTTGATGATGAAACCATGGATCTATTACAGCAACAGATCTGTAACGTTTCAATAATCTTCACTCTTTATCTAGTAAGGTGAAAGTGTTTTTGCAGTGATTTTTTAAAACCTTGAGGAAAAATTCGTCATGAATAAGTCCTTTTGTGTCTATGGCAAAGGAAGGCTTCAGATATCCCCCTCACCCCCTGAAACCACCCATCTCTGACATGATCAAATACAAATTATGTCCAAAGATGTTTGCTCCCATGTTTAAGAATGACCCTTTTCAATGTCACTGTGATCACTTTGTGTTTAAGGGCCTACTTTACAAGCAGTGCATCAGATCCTGTTCTTTGGAAATGATAATTAGTTTAGAATAGATGTATTCCTTTCCTGACCAGGAATATCCTCCCGTGCTTTAAAGTTGGCATATCCTGCCTCTAACAAGCGAGATGTTCACCAGCAGACTTACAGGTGGATATACTTTCATGTGGATTAAGGTTTGAGCATGCAAGGCATGTCTTTCTCAGTCCTTATGTGTAATTCTCACACACTACTGACAAACATGTGAACACTCTTTTTAAGGTGGTCCAGTGGGATAATATGGGATATCTTATTATGTTCCATGGACTTGCATTGGGGGAAAGTAGAAAAAGTATATGTTTTTAGCAAATTATTAAGGCATCTCCCACATAAATAGGGAAAGTTGGTCAGAGTGTCTCGCGTTCAGGCAGCACAAGGAATGTTAACTCCATCTTAGCTGTTTTTTCCTGTATTATGTGCTTTGATTATTAGCATTGTCAGGATCCGGATCAAATGCCCTTCAAGCTGGAGAACATTTGACCTGCTTAACAGCAGAGTG
The DNA here is from genome assembly GCF_040206685.1 of Ascaphus truei. Lineage (NCBI taxonomy): Eukaryota > Metazoa > Chordata > Amphibia > Anura > Ascaphidae > Ascaphus > Ascaphus truei. Next base: position 307,725,020 of record NC_134486.1, on the reverse strand, counting down.
CCTTCATTGTTTTATTAAAAGTGCAATCCCACATAGTCGACCAGTTGAATTTCTTAGGGGCCACACTCAGAATGAGGAAGTGTTTGTCAGTCAAGTGTTTTCTTGACCCTTTTTCCACTCTGTACTTACAGTATCAGAGACCCAATAAAGTTAAGGGGTGTAGGGACACTGGCTCCACAAACACTTGCTTAACACACAGTGACATCAGGCAAAAGGGAGTAGCCAGAGGAAATAAAACCCCTCCCAATTCTACCTTTTAAATACGTAAATAAAAAATACTTCTAAGTGTCAGATCTGGGTAAAGAAAAGGTATACATTTCCCACGTGAGATCCCTTTAAATATGTCACTGGCAATAGTACACTTTGGTCCTAGGAGGGATTGCCCCTTTAACCACAAGTTCAGCATTTTTTCCCGTTCATTAAGATTGTGAGTTTTCAAATATACCGTGAGTAACAAAAACATGAATTGACTTGTACGTCCATGGGCTGGAGCTTCCAATTGTACCATTGCTGTTAAGAGAATTGTAAAACCAGTCTAGTTTGTGGAATCTTACTTCTGCAAACCTTATTTAAAAAGTGACGTTGAAATGCAGAGAGGTAATTCTAATTGCTCAAGACAATCATAAGGTTATGAACAATCTAAATCAGCGATAGCCAACTCCAGTCCTCAAGGGTCACCAACAGGCCAGGTTTTCAGGATATCCCTGCTTTGGAACAGGTGGTTCGATTTGAAGACTGAGCCACTGATTGAGCCATCTGTGCTGAAGCAGGGTTATCCTGAAAACCTAACCTTGTTGGTGTCCCTTGAGGACTGGAGTTGTCCACCCCTGATCTAATGAATGAGGTTTACAATTAGTTCAGAGAAGTTCAAAATGAATAGTAAGATACCATAGAGAGGTATTTGGCAGCCTGGGAACCCTGGGTGAACGCGATGAGAGCCACAGGGATTGACACGAGACTCTGCACTATATAGAAGCTGTATATGAGTTGAACTGCTGTGTTAATAATATAATGTGATACTGTTGTACTGATAATGATACAATGTGCTTTTCTATATGCTGTAAGTGAAATGGCACTGGCATTCCTCCACCCCTCCACCCCTTTTCATTTTGTACCCACCTAACCACCCATCCCATCCCCACTTTACTTTCTGTACCCCATTTGTACATATGCAAATAACAATATTGTTTAAAAAAAAAAAAAATCATAGTTAGAAAAAAGTGTTTGGAATTGCCAATCATCAACAGAGACATGATTAAATATAAAATAGATGAAACATCTAATGCATTCGAATTTCAGAGCAAACTATCAGCACTTCACAGTAAAGTATATTTGAAGGAAGCTTGGGTGAACTTACTATGCTATGAGGAAGTCTCACGTTGGTTCGTTGAATATATATTTAAACTTTCCACACACCTTCCTTACAAAGAAAAATACCATGCTACAAAAACATTCCTCCCTTGACCTTCATTCCCATGGTAATATGACTACAGTTTAAACAGCCTTCTTGTCGTTTAAATATTTCATTAGGCAGCCAGTCTCGCTGGATACAAAAGGAATCAACAAAACGTCTAATTCTGCTTTCATCTTTATTGGTTCTGTTAGGTATGATATTATAACCCCTCCAGACATGAGAGAGAGAGAGTAATGATAGTTGTGATAGAGAGCAATTAAGTGTTGGTCAATGAAAAAAAGGACTTTTAATGGAAGCTGGCTTATTTTACTTGGCAACACTACAGGGCATATTGCTGTCACCCTCCAAACCTGCAGTGACCAGAAAAAATATATATAAAAAGCACTTCTATTGCGAGATGGGGGGTCGTAAAATTGTCATTTAATGGGAAAAGCGGTACAAGTACTTTCAACAGTGCGCTTTGTCCTCCAAAAACAAGGCAGTTAAGAGTGAAAGATAGTTAAAAAGATATTTGGGTGAGAGATTAATTTTTAATGAAAAGGTAGTTCAGTTAATTAAAGGCGACTGTTGAAACAATGCAGTTGGTGGGCCAGATGTACTCTTAAAGAAATATATCAGCGCCTGAGAGCTGCTAAGCAATTCTTCTCTAGCTAAGCGTGTTCTAGAATACGTGGAGGGCAGTGTTATTGTGCTGTTTGTATAACTACTTCAAAATGTGGCCCAACAGGTGGAGACTTCATGAAGTTCTTACTGCAGGAAGAATCCCTGGGAACTACACACTTAGACACATTTGTGCCATATAAGTTAAAAATAGTTATAGACTTTACAGTACTGTACATCCTTTTTGGATTAAGCGTTCCCAAACAATAAATAGTATGTAGAATAGACGTATTAGTGGCTAATAGCTGTGTCATTGTGCCGGTTATTGGGATATTGCTGTACACCGAAATGCAGTTATTTTTTTTTTATTGGGATTTTTACTGATGTCGTTTCATAGAGGTTGAAGTTAAGTAAAAACATGATGTACTGTACTTATTATTGGATTAATGTAATAATATGTGTTTGTGCTTTATGCATATTCATATTTTTTTGCTTGTTATTCAATTGATGCTGCACGGGCAGATTAATCTGATTTAACTACACCCTTTGTATACCATTGTAAATTGGTCTGGTTGGGATATGATTATAATCATATTACAGCCTTATATTCATTGTCCTACGTTTTTTTCTTTATTAACCGTGTGGAAATAATTTGTCAGTGGGGAGTTGGATACTATTCATAATTAAATCAAAGCCCTTCCCAGACTCAAAGGGGGTTGTGTATCAAGGCAAAGGGTGCAATTCTGGTACAAAAAAATCTGCACCAGCTGCATCAAATAAAACATCCTATTGCTTTCAATGCAATATTTTTCTTTCATACATTAGGTGCTGATGTTTTGCTCCCAAATTCCACTATTTTTGCTTTAATACATATGCTCTAGAATGTTTTATATTTAGAAAGCACAAATCAATATAAATAACATCATAAATAAACCCCATAGTTTAGCTTACCATATATTTAAGTAAGAATCCTGGCCAATAATGCCCGGGGTGGAGAAGTGGAAAAGGCCCGAGGAGAATCCGAGGCTAAATGTTATTAGAAAAGGTTGTGTGTTGTGGAATGATTTAGAAACTTTTTTTTAGTGCTGGGTGAGAACTGTTGGATAAGCCATTTGTTGTAAAACGAAGCGTTGTAAAACGAGGACTGCCTGTATTGTCAAATAAGATCCTCTTGTTATTTAAAGTATCCCATTAATCTTTGGGTGGGGGGGAGGGGGTGTGTTCAAGGTCTCCTCTTGCAAGACTTCGGTTCGGTTTAGACTTCAGGTAGTTAACCCGATCAGTTTTTATCCTATTAGTACCATAATCCTTAACTGTATTGACTGTGCAATTCAGTTCACTGTCCCAGCCACGGTTCCCACATAATACTGTATAACATTCGTCAGTCGGCTGCTTTAAGAAAGCCGTAATTTTTTCCATTAGCATCACCTTGTTTATTCTTTTTTCAACCGTCTGTCTAGATGGGGGGGCTACCTTCTTCCAAGAGGCTGCCATGGCACATCTAGCCGCTGTCAGTATAAATGATAGTAGCCGCCTCATAGAACGATCAACGTCCTCAACTGGTTTTGCCAGTAGGAAAGTCACAGGGTCCACAGGGATGGACAGATCTGTTGTATTCTTAATAATTATTTGGACCATGGTCCAGAATTTCTGTATCGCTGGACATGTCCACCAAATGTGCACCATATTACCTTTTTGTTCACAGCTCCTCCAGCACAGGTCAGACCCCAGAGGGTAGATTTGCTTCAGTCGACTTGGGGTGAGGTACCAATAGTAAAGAATCTTATATACAGTATATTTTCTTTGATTGTGGTACATATAGAGGTCTTTGCAGCAAACTCCCAAATATCCTCCCAATCATCTCTATCAATTTTCAGATTTAAATCGCCCGCCCCTTTGACCATGTAGTCATGGTCGGGGGTGTTTACTGAAGCCTCAAGGCCACCGTATAATCTTGTGATCAGGCGTCTTTTACACAGTTGCTCAAAGCTTGAGAGAGGGGAGAATTCTAGCTGTGGTGAGATTTTTTTTTTTGTAGGAAATGTCTAATTTGAAGATATTTAAACATATGAAAGTCTGGCTCTTCATATTTAATTTGAAGCTCTTGGAAGCGGAGAAATTTCCCATTGTCTAATAGATCGGCAATTGCCCTAAATATTCTTTGCCTTAAATTGGTCAAATTGTTTGGAGTCACATCCTGGGGGGAAACTGGGGTTGTTGAAAAGTGGGGTGAGGTGGGAAACATGAGATTAAGTTTGCCCTTAGACTTAGTCCAAGTCTCCCAGGTGCATCTCATCGGACTTAGCTCGAACGCCTTTGCCTGCAGATCCTTCTTATCAGCAGCCCACAGGGACATTAACAGAGAAGGTGTTCTGGCGTACTGGGATTCTATTGCCAACCAGCAATATTGGGCTTGGGTCAGCATTCCAAACCACCACTTGCCGTAGTTGGGCGGCTTGGTAATATTTTGAGATATCTGGGACTGCCATGCCCCCTCTCAATTTTGATGTCAGCATATCTGACCTAGCGATCCTGGGTCCTCTGCCCTGCCAGATAAAGTGAAATATTCTATTTTGTATATTTTTTAGTTCGGCTCCAGGTATCCAGACTGGGAGGGTCTGAAAGTGATATAATAATCTAGGGAGTATATTCATTTTGACTGAAACTATTCTCCCAATCCACGACACCTGATATCCTTGCGACTTCGCCAAATCCCTTTTGATTCCGTCGAACAGGGGTGGGTAGTTGCTCTGGTATAGGGAATGGTACAGCCTGGTCACATGTACTCCCAGATATTTAATGTGAGAGGAACTCCATCTGAAGTTGAAATTCAATGTTAGTAATTTAATCTCCGGGTCTGGTAGATTCAAATTTAGGGCCTCTGACTTATCATTATTCATTTTATACCCTCAGATTTTACCAAAGTCTGATAGAGCTCTTTGGAGGTTAGGTAGAGAAATTTGGGGGCTTCTGCCAATGTTTAATTAAATAGTTCCTATAATTGAAGTACTTTGAGTTTTTGTTCCTTCTTTCTCTTCTTACTTTTTTTTCCTATTCTCTGGTTCTTTTATGTCTTTTTCTCCTCCCCCTCTACTATGCGTTTCCTACTTTCTTTCTCATCTGTTTTTCCAATTTCTCCTTTATTCTCTCTTCTGTTTTCTCTTCTGACATCTCTCTCTTCCTCCCATTGGTTTTTCTCTCCCTTTCTCCTTCCCCTCTTTCTCCCTTGCTCACTAGTTCTTCTCTTGCCCTTTTTTCTGTATTTCTGTTCTTTCACACTTTTCTTTTCTCTCATTTTTCTGTTCTATCTTTTCCTTTTATTTATCTTTACTTTCTTTAACCTCTACAGTGTTGCTGGACTTGTGGCACCAGAATACTCCCAGATCTCCGGCATCTAGCGGTGATCACGTGACTGCCACAACTCCCCCCCACCTCCCCCTTTTCCTGCTGATGCTAGTAGAAGTGGTGGGAGCTCAACTTCTGTTTCAATAGAGCCAACAGCTCATAGGAGCTACCGCCATTTGTTTTTTTAAACTTGAATTGTGTGTTATGTGGATTAATGCCCGTAATTTTAACTAATCATAGAGCAGGGTTTTATTTATTTTTATCCTATACTATTCAATATCAACATATGCAAAAGGCTACATATAAGCACATGTCGCATGCTCTGCTATTTTTCCTAAAATATACTCGCATGGCTAAATGAATTCTCTTTGACTGCAGCCATATTCTTTAGATAGAGGGCAATGGAAAGGTATGGCGGACCCTTGCACTTTTCCTTCCATCCCCGTAAAGACTGAAATGCAACTGATGTAAGAACTGTTTTCATATCACAAAATATATGTGCATTCTAGGAATAAAAAACAATAATAAAAATAAACAATGCCCTACCCCTACATATGCCCTGAATGATCAAATCAGTTTTACTTTTGTGAACATAATGTTCTAGAATTACTAACAAAGTAAGACCATCTGTTACTCATAACATTCATCTCACCCTCTTTGAAAGTTTCACCCTTATTTTGACAAATGCAATTCTCCTACACACCTCACTTGACCCCATCATTAACATGGTATCACCCTCTCCAGGAAATAATTTACCTAAGGTTTTCCTGAGCTCGTCTTCACGTGGTGGTTAAATCATACAGTATGGTTGAGAGCTATGCATTGGGTCATTGTTCTGACACTGACAATCAGCTCATTGTACGTGATCTTTTGCAGATACCTGTATAGAAATGTGATGTCAGAACTCAGAAGTTGCTTATAAATCAGTAAACTAATCGGATTAGTTTAGGGGTACAAAATAAATACCAAAATCTGAATAATTGTGTGTAGGACAATCTAATAACAAACCTTTTGTTTTAATGTTTTATTGCTATTGAATGGCTCAGTAGCAACATACATTATTTGCTTGTGTTTTCTTGTTTCTAAAAATGAAAACCATTTTATGGTTTGTTTAAATGAAGGTACATCTTTGATTAAAACATTTAAAAACAAAAAGACAACTCATATTATATTAATCTCAATGATATGTCACAGTTTTACAGTGAATTTAAGACTATATTACTTTTTGTTAGTCCAAGAAGAGAAATGTATGTTACAGATTGCATTAGGGGTAGAACCAGTGACCGGTGGACCTACATGTGGAGTGGGGCATGCGGGACCTTACCGGGTGGCGGTAGATGGAGCCCACCTAGGCGAAGATTGTGGAAGGTGGGCCGACTTACGGTGGGGCCTAACTTCCATATTAATATTTTCAGGGCGGCCCCCTCCAGCACCAAGTAAGGCCCTGCACCACCGGTAGGGCCTCAGGGGTGGGGGAGGAGACTGAGGGGGGCTGTAGAACTGCTGAAACGCTGCTAAAATAAGTGCCTGGAACAGTGTTCTCACACATAGGAGGATGGGCCCTTGACAGTTGTGGGACCTGGTGAAGCTAAACTGGTTAAACCGGTGATAGTTCTGCCATTGGACTGCATAGATTACAGTTACCTAAAATAAAGGGAAGTTGAGCAGAGGTCAGTTGAGCACAGGTCAGTTTAGCAGTATAAACCAAAAGCACAGTAAACAATTAAACATATTGCAAACTAAAAACAAAGAAATGGCTCTGCTATTGCAACATTAAATATGTGTGTGTATGTGTGTGTGTAACTCCTTGCTGCAGTGGAAGCACTGTATGCTAGGTAATAATGGTTGAAAGGCAGGGTTGCAGACCTGTCTAAGACGTGAATGTGCTCACAAGTGATTGTCTTTATTGGCTATATGCCAACGGTGGAGGTTTTTTGTTGCCTTTTTCACCCACCATAACTTAAAATGTATATGGTAAACGTACCCAGCCTAGAAATATTGCAAAGCAAGTATAAACCAACCTCACACTGATAATACACATCAAGGTTGAAACATGTCTGTGAGTGGTTTGACTTGCTTTGCTAGTCCCATGCTGTGTTTAAAAGCTGTGTGAACGGCGATGCATCAGCTTAAATGGGCTCCATGTGAATGGATCTTCCAGGCAAAAGGTAACACGTGTGTTCATTTGCATGTCATTTCCCAGAATCCCTTGCTGCAGTGGGAGCACTGTATGCTAGTTGATAATGGTTTAAAGGCAGGGTTACAGACCTGTCTAAGACATGTGAATGTGCTCACAAGTGATATTCTATTATTGGCTTTGTATATATGTATATATTTATGTGGTCTAAGTGTTATTAACATAGCCATACGTCAGCGTCTAACAGATTGTCACAACTGAATGTGTATTTACCCTCTATGTGAGTACCGTTCTTAAAGACTATTCCATGTTAAAATAAACTTCCTACTTTACAGTATTATGCTATGGAGCTGGCACTTCTTTTCTTTTTTATATATATATATATATATATATATATATATATATATATATATATATATATATATATATATACACACAGATCAAGTATAACACGCAGTTAGGCATAGGTTTTATGGAAAATGTAATTAACAGTCAAAATTAGAATTTCAAACGGACACAGCATGTCATACAATGATTAGCTAGTACACAATGGACAACTGGAGATTGTCACATTCTTTAAGGAGATCTGATTTTGAAGCTACATACCAAACTGACTAATTTTACACATCAAACTGATCATAAAGCAACAATGAAAAGGTTGTGCCCCACAAGAGTAGTTTGGCATCTGTTGGGCAACAATGACCACTGTATCTCTGCTGATCTAAAGGACAGACATCTACTGCTCTAGACATTAGAAGCACAGCCATTCCTGACTAAAGCTTTGTTTATCTTTGGAAGCAGTATAGCTCAATTTACCTTGATTCACAACTGATCTGCTTGAAAGGGCAGTTCAACCTACTTGCTTTAAAAAAAACATTTTTTTCCAATGTATATAATAAAAAGAATATAAGCATACAACTACAAAACATAACTACACTTCTGAATAATTGATTATCATCCCGGTAAATGATTATTTCTTTGTCTCGTGAAACCCTGACGGAGATGTCCCAGTGGGCCTTACAGCCACACAGCCTGCAATTTCTTGGTCATGCTACAATCTGAGTAAATGCAGGGTCCCAAGGGGGGCGTCTGTCGTTTTTCTGGGGCGATCATTTAACAATGCAGAAGTTCAGCTAAGTGTTTTTTTTTAACTTTTGTTTATATTGTTTTATTTGATAAATGTAAGGATTTAGCCTAGCCAAGCTGCTGGTTCAGGTAGAATATGTTCTATCTAAAAATACAGAATCAGTTGAAAGAATTACTCCAAGATTTTGTGGCAGAAAGCAATCGCTCAGTAATATAAACTTCAGTCATTTGCTGAATACTTGTGTTCTTAATCCTCAGAGCTGTAAGTGAAGTCAGGGGTTGTCCTGGTATCTAAAAAGGAAATTGAAAGTAGGAGTCTTCGTGGATACCTGCTCTAAGAGAGGAGGGGTAACTCCTCATTTCCAGCACCCCATGAAATGCAATATCTAATTATAACTGCATGTGCAAATCAGCATGTCTGCAACAGCACCTCAAAGCAGTCAGTTGATCTTGAGGAAGTCCTTGTTTGAATGTGTTTGGCCTTTACCCAGCTGAAATATAAAGAGTTTGCAGGAATCTATGATCTGGAAGCCAACCATAAACAGCTGGTGGAAGCAGGTAGGCCTCCCTGAATGAACCGCTAATAAGAAAAAATCATTAGCTGCAGTGGTGCTGCGATCGCTTGAGATCACGTATTTGGGAGCACGTGAACCCCCGAAAGCAGTAGCTAACTCCAGAAGCCCTTTCTAATTGGTGGCAATCCAGACCAGATAAAAATCCCCCATATAAAAATAATTTTGTGCTTTTGACCCTAAGAATGAAAAAGCATCCGATCACCTGTATGATGCTTGGAACAGTGGAAATAATGTGAGTAAAGAGCTGTAAAGGACATACCCCTTGAATATCAATAAAGACTTTTGAGTCACAAATTGTCACCCTGAAACCTCTTTAATAGGATACAGAACAGTACAGAAGGGTAATGCTAATCCTGCAAGACAGGACTAGAAATATGAATAAATAAAGAAAATGTCAACAAAGGAGATGAGCTATCAGATCAACAGCCAAATATTGGGAGGGAGGGAGGGTGGTGGGAGGCTGTTGCTGGGTTGCAATCCTTTCGCTAGAACATGGGTGGGGAACCTTTTTTCTGCCAAGGGCCATTTGGATATTTATAACATCGTTCGCGGGCCATACAGACACAGACAGACAGGCACATGGCAGGCACACAGCAGGCATGTAGGCACATAGAACCCCGCCCCCCTACCTCTGGTAGTTGCTGCTGGGGGGATCGTGTAGGGCGGAAGCATGGGGGAAGTGCGGGGACTAGTGCGGGGGAAGTACGGTGGCTGCTGGGGGATTGCTGGGACTAGTACGGTGGCTGCTGAGGATCATGTAGGGCTGCCGGCGCCTCACACCACCTCCCCCCTCCTCCCGATCGGGCACGGGGCGGCCAGTTTTTTTTTAAAATTAGCGCGACCCCGGTTATAGCAGTTGCCTTAGCAAGGCCAGACCAAATGATTTCGAGGGCCTTATACGGCCCTGACGTTCCCCACTCCTGCTCTAGAACATAGGACGTTTGCAAATCATAGATTCCTGCAAACTCTGTTTTTTTTCCTCCTGGAGGCTTGCCACCGAGGAACAGCTAGTGGGAGATTATCCCTCACATGCTGTAGCTCTTAAGGGCTGAACTTTTTCAGGCTTGGTGGGTCTCCAACATCAGCAAATGTATGACAGGAGTATGACCTAGGTGCTCTCGTGGTAATAAATAAGGCGACCTATTTTGATGCAGCTTTAGTTGTAAGCTCTGAAGTAATTTCCCTTAGGACACGAGTGCGGGACAATGTGTCCTCATTTTTCTTTTGTAACATCCTCGTTATCCGGAACGTGGGAGTATACATAGTGTTCAAGGGAAAGATAAGGCATCCATTCTCTATGCCCTTTATGTCGTAACCCATGGCACAATGTCTGAGAAGGGGAGGCAGATTGCTCTCTCGTCAGAGAGTAATTTACCAATCTGCAAATTCATTCATAACACCGGCAACATTTATTGCTGTTATGTGACTCCCCCAGTCCCACAATTGTAGGGCTTCCTAGCAAAGAGGTTTTGAATGTGTACTCCTATCCCATTTATATGCTGCAGTTTTGTTTTTCATTTGAATCAGAATCTGATTTTCTTTGGGAGCAATAAGATCTACAGGAGCCTTGCGATCCACCCTTAACTCTAATCTATTTGTGTGGAGGTATGATTTGCTCTCTGACTAGAAACCTCTCATTGCCTGGGGAAGACATCTTCCCCATCCTGGGGAATGCATCGGTTGTGATTACTATGTTTAGTTCGCCATTGAAAATTGGACTTGGGGAAGCAAGGGGCATCTGCACTCAGTTGTGAAGCTCTTCTTCAATTGCCTGGTTGAGAGAAATGAACTTTTTCTAATGCGTATCCTTTATATAGGTGAACATTGAGGAGAAACAGAAAGCTCCGGCATGGTAAGCAGGTCAAATGAAATCCTGGAACTAACGCGATCAGTTTTCCTAGAATCTTTACTAATAGTCCGAGAAAGTTCTCTTGAATTTGAAGGATCTGAGAAATCAGTCTCTGAACTGAATTGAACTTGACGTGAGGAATTCTGAGAGTCATTGAATAAGTGTCGACTGGGAAAACTAGAAACATTATCGCTTGCGTGGGTGTTAAGATGGATTTTCCCCAATTTATATTGATGCCCAAGTCAATAATTTGTAGTCTCTTCCCCTTACAATATTTATCTCTTTTACTGTATGTTTAATAACAGATAGTCCAGATAAATTAAGCAAGTTATACTCTTGAGCCTCAGATGGCCTATCACCGCTGGTGAATGTGTACCGTGCATTTGAAAGACCAAAGACCATAAGGGTCCATTGAAACATCTGGCTATTTTAGTGAAACATGATAAATCTCCTGTGACTAGTAAATAGGAATTGAATGGAAGGCATCCTTCAGATCTATATTTATAGCATAACAACCCTGACTCAGAAGAGCTCGAAAATCCTGTAACCCTTGTATTTAATCTTTTTGGCCTACCAAATTAATTGAGTGTTTTTACATGGAGGGGACAGATAGAACCATCTACTTTTTTTTTTTTTAAATAGGGAATACATGACTTAACTAACCCTCTTTGGACATGTCTGCTGGTTCTATCCTGTTTTGCCCTAGGGCTGCTGACAGTTTTGGATGCTAAACTGAACTGAAGTTTCTTGTTGGAAGGGATATTTGAAAGGGGAAATTAATGAGGGGAAGAGAAATACTATATTGAGGACCCACTTGCCTGAGGTGATTTAGTTTGCATTGCTCTAATTTACCTTGAACCAAATGGGAAGTAGCATGAGGCAAGTGAATGCTTTCCGGATATAACCCTATGTCTGCCATATGTTTCAATTCTGGGGTGCCTCGATTGGACTGGTTTTGAGAGTGAGTTCCTCTTATCTTACCCTGTCCAGGGTAAGTCTTGAGAGTTTGAAACACTGGCTCTCCTTACGAAAGGCCGGCCTGAATTATTCTCTAGTTCCCCCTTTCCTTCTGAGAAGGACCTTCAGCCTTTTATATCTAGATTTAACTTTGCACAGAAAATTTGGACCAAACAAGTGTGAGTTATCACAATTTCAACATTCTGTGTCCTTAGGTGCTAATTCAGCCAAACATTCAGCTCTAAGCCATTGATACATTCATATGTTTGATACATAATTGAAGGTCTTGCACCTAATGTGGAAGGCTTGACTGATGTCTGATTAAGGCAACCTTTGAAGCTGGCAACAAAGAATGAGGAAGCTGCACATCCTCTTTACATTCCTTCTTCAGGCTCATGAAGTATTAGTAATAGTGGGCCAGCAGCATCGTCTATTTTGAATTGGATATTTCTTAAGAGTTAGTCATTGTGGTCTGATTTGCAGGAAGACCTGCCAACTATTGACATTAACACTGGGTCAATTTCTGATGCAATCAGTGTTGGACATCTGGGATCCCAATATGAGATTTGAGGGCAGTTCAACCTCTATTATAAGTAAAGGATGGTTTCACAAAGTCAAAAACTTCAGAATGTATGTCTTACGCCCATTGTGTGGTGGTAGATTTTGCCAGGGGTACTTTTCCAGATTAACTCTGGCCATCTGAATATTACTTCTTTGAGCGCTCTCTGTAATGGAAAATGAGACTTCCATCTCCTCGAAAACTTAGACATAGACATTACAGCCATGCGGAGGTGCGCGGAGGCTGAGGGAAAGTGGGTGCTTTCCCTGGCCTTAGTACGCACGCCGTCCGGGGGTGTGTCTATGTGCAAGCCAATGATGTCGCGGAGCTGGTTCACCCTCATTGGGCGAACCGCTCACGTGACCGCCCTATCGTGCGAGAAATCATTTTTGACTGATTTTACGTGTATCGCGCGCCTCCTCCAGCTTCCGCGCGCCCTCACACTGTATAGATGCGATCACTGCCTTTAGGCAGTCTGATCGCTCAGCGTGCGGACACGTCCGCGCAGTCTGCCCCTGTATGGACGCAGCCTTAGTCTACGTTTGATAGGAATGAAGAGGAGGTGCCCTCCATCGGTTTTGTTATTTGATGTATGGGAGACTGAACTGTTTTATGAAGAAGACCATCTGTCAGTGCCGCTCAAACAAGCCTCTCTGGAAGATTTGAGGGGATTTTTTGTTACCCCAACCGGGCTTTACACCTACTAGGTATTAGTTCAGAGTCTTCTGAAGATGAAGGTGAGAGGCTTGAGAAACGTCTGTTAGAAAACCTCCTGACCTTTCCCGAGGGAATAACCAATGACATAGTTGCAACCGACCACAGCACCACTGCAGTTATTTTTTTTTTGGGTGTTTCACTCCGGGAGGCCTGCCTGCTTCCATGAACTGTTGCTGGGTGGCACTGGCAAGCCTCCTAGAGGAACAAAGACAATTGCAAACACCCTTTGGAATCCTTTGCTTTGTCATGTCCAGGCACCTGTTTTAAAAAAAAAAAATCTGCATTTTTATTTTTTTTCTTTAAATCTGCATTTAAAAAAAATATATTTCTTGTTTGTACATTTCCAAATGTTTCTAGAGCATGATGTTATCTGCTTTTCTCCCCACCGGTGTGTACTTATTTTTACATGATATTGTAGTTATGAGTCTGAAGTTGTCGTTTTTATAAAGTCCCTTGACACAGAAAGCCAGGATAACCTCTATATACTGCAGATAGTTTGCCAACTTTTAAAGAAATTAAAATGTGGTTTATCTCATAGGTCTTCCCCGGAGTAATTGTGATTGTTTCTGACATCACACTATTTTCTATTGCAGAATTCCCACCCAGATTAATATGCATTACTCCGTGTATATTATATTTATTTTGTAATGTGCCACATCTTGCTTCAAGAGCCAGCTTAGTATTGGGTTACTTCATTTGCAGATGTGAGAGTTAAACTCAGGGTAGTCGTACCGGCTGTGCTGCTGTCTCGGGTTGTTATCTTCAATAGTAGCAGCATTGCTGCAGGAGACAGAGAAATTATCCACTTGAAGTGGGACCATTGACCATTAGCAGTGCCCTCTATTGCTTGTTTGACCCAACACTAGGAGCTTTGTTCTTCTGGCAGCCCTTGTTGAACTAATAGCAATGAAAAATAAATATGTAACCAAATATTATTAGTAAACAGATTTTAGATACTGATTTTGAAGTTAGTGTCCTACTCTCAACCACTTTATATAAAATTACCCAAGACAAAGCAATGATTTTGGCTAGAATATGGAAGTCTTTTTTTCATTCTATACATTTACTCCTAGAAGAAGCACTTACAGGGTGGGTCACAGAAAACCCTACTATCTCAACTTGCAAATGACTGATTAACACATTGTTATGAACAATAACATATTTGTCAGTTTGAATCTACTTTCTTGGAGTTACAATAAAGGTTTTTTTTATTTTTAACTGTAGCGATTGAAAATTACATGATCGTATCCAGTTATAGTTCCGGTTTGATTTTCCTGCTTTCCCCTAAAGCAGCAGACCGCTCTCATTGTCATTTGCTTTATTTTTTTCTTAATAAAAGATCTCTTGCCCTTTCAGGGGATTTATTATGTAACAGGGTATGTCCCATTATACCTTTCTTTTCCCCTGTTATCCCTGTTATGTAAGTCCTGTTAACTGCAGGCAGTAACAGGTTAAATCTGTGGACTCTTGACCCCCCTTATGCCCCTCTTATGAGTGATAGAAATAAGGTGGTGACTCGTGGCCTTTGTAAGCCTATCAGGGAGAGGTATAGACCATGAGCCCGTCCCTTCTTGAGTCTCTTGGGAGGGCGTGACCAAGTTAATCGGAGTCCTGCTTGAGCTCTTGAAGATAGAGGAAGCAGAGAGCTGTGAGACTCTCCTATGGCAGGATGAGCGAGCTCACCCACAGCCTCTGAGCTGGGGGAACATCAGATTCAGCCTAAGGCCCTATACTATCAGGGCAAAGCACCATCCAGAGGAATGGAACCTCTGAGACCATGCACCGCTGTGAGGAAGTACTGCAAAGGGGAAAGAGTGCTATAGTGGGGGCTGACCTCCGAACATCCTGGAGCCCACTGCTGCTGGAGGCGCTAAGCACCATGAGAAGAACCAGAGGAAGAACCTAAGCCTGGCCTGATCTCCACACTATCGCAGATCAGTTCAGCTGTCCTGACCCTAACAGGTATCCCACCACACACTAGGTAGCATTGGCCGTATAATCTCCCACTGGGGGCGGGGGGAGAAACAGTGTTCTAATTCATTTTTAAAATCTGATGTTTTGTTCAGGACATATGGGCAGTTAGAATAGTGTCCGGGAGATCAAAATGGATGTCCTCCCAGAGCCTAGTGCTATTCTAATCAGGATGTTACCATGGAAGCTAAAGATTAGGAAAACAAGTATTTTTAACACAAATTTTTTCCCTGATGTTTAAAAAAGCAAACAAACCAAAAGAATGCAGTTTATACTCGGGGGCAATATACTAACTTTATATAAGATTTTCTGGGGGGATTGCTGCTTTAAATCATAGTTTACATAGTTATGATTCATTTTTACATTTCACATGTTATACAGCAAGTAGTACATATTTGTTTAGTACTATACAGTAATTAGTTGCTAGAAAGAAGGAGCAGACAGATGAGTATGCCCTTTATTCTATACTAAAAATGTAAATATTTGCCCTGGTAGCACTTCTTTTTTTTTTTCATTATTGTTTATAATTAGCTCATATTGAACACTATGATTGAAACATTGTTTTTTTACTGTTTTACATGTTATTTTTATCTCATGGTACATTTTCAGTGATACGTCCCACACATACAGTATCACGCTACTGTAGTGGTGAAAGTAAGAGTTTTTTTGGCAGGCACGTGAAACACAATCGTATAAGACTATTGTGTACAAATACTTATAACGTGACATTTTTTTTCAAACACAAAACCATGTAAACAGAACGTTACAGTTTAAGCAAAGATACGCAAAAATACACAATAGTGATCTAAAATACAAGAGAGCAACAAAATACAGGTATAAGAGCACCAAACATAAAGGCACAGGGAATTTCTGACCCCGGAGTCCTTCAATATTATAGCAATAAAAATACCATTTGTGAACACATTCACGTGTCTTAAAGCAGCAGTCCAAATTGCCATTTCTCCCCTCCCCTTTAATATGTGCATCAGTACAATCCACCCAATCATGAGTAATTAGTTAAGTTGCCGATCGATCCGTTCTACTGTGATCCATCGGCGAAGATTCGGCTCAAGGCTTCACTAAATGGCTGACAGTGTAGCAGAAAAGGACCAAAGATGCAAAGTTCTGTGGGGAAGATCATGTTACCAGGCAGTCACTACATACAATTGGTGCACTGCTAGAGGGAGGGCAGAGCTCAAAAAGAAGTTCAGAAAGCTCATATAAAACATCGTACAACAGACAGGGCCGCCAACAGGGGTGGCACAAAGGGTACTGGCGTCCCGGGCCCCGTGAGTCAGGTGGGCCTGGTCGGGCTCCAGTTAATTACATTTTAAAAAAAGTTGAAAAAAAATGGCGGCAATTCCCGTGGTCCCAGCGCGCATGCGCAGGGCAAGCAGGGTGTCCGGCCCGCTGCCTGTGGGCCCGCTCCCCCCTCCCCCCAGCAACCCAGCCCCCCACGCTCCTCACGTGGGACGGAGGGGGAAGCACCAAAACCAGAACCCGCGCGCAACCCAGCCCCTCCGCTCCCCACGTGGGACGGAGGGGGAAGCGCCAAAAGCAGCACCCACCGGTAAAGGCCAGTCACTCACCCACCCAGTCACTCACGCAGTCACGCACGCAGTCACGCGCCTTTTGTTGAAAATCTAAAAGTAAACATGTTGCATTGTAATGGTTTTTTCTGTATCACAATAAGAAAATAGTTAAGTAAAAGTTGCGCGCTAAAAAATATTTTGTGGTAGGTGCGCTATTGTAAGGGTCTGGGAGTCACGCCGCCCTCGGCGTGCTCCTCACTCACCGGCAGCTCCGACGGGTCCTCCCGCGGCAGGCAGGCAGCCTCTCTCCGGAACGCCGATCACTACTCCACGTGGGCGCGCGCGCACGCCAAAACTCCCCTTCTACTCTCGGTCCGGCGGCTATGCTCGGTCAAGAGGCCGCAAGCACAGCTACACAGAGGCACGGCCACACGGAGCCGTACCAACCCCTTAAAGGCACAGCACCTCAAACCATTGCTGCAATCCAATGCAGTCTGACTACTGGGCTTTATGGCTCCTCCCCTGGGACTCATGCTGGACCTATCCCTGCCGTAACCTGGCCCTTCCACACCCCCCCATTTTGCTGCGCTGCCATTGGACCCGCTCTCCTATATATACCTAACAGTGTCACTGACTCGTTGGCTGAGCATAGAACCAGTTGTTCTCATCACTCTCTGCCTCCCTAGTCCTGTCTTGTCCTGTTTTGTTTTTGCAGTCCTCCTCGTGTACCGAACCGGCTTCCGCTACGTCTACCCGCACCTCTGGCATCCCGAACTCGGCATACAGCAAAACGACTCTCCGCACCTCTGGAATCCCGATCCTGACAAACGGTAAACGATTACGTCCTTATCTCTACCCCGGACTTTGCATACAGCACCCTCTACCATCCATACCTCTCCTGCCCCAATCCGGACTCCCAGACTACTCTACTCTCAAGACGTGCCCTCGTGGCTGTGGGTGGCGTTATATCCTATCCCACCTCAGCACCGCGGTCCTGTCTCGTTTGTGGTGAGCACGCCCTGACATTATGCTCAGCCCAACAAACATGGACCCCGCTGAGGTGGATAAATATATGTGCCCACTATAAATGCCCATCTCTTCACCAGGTTAGAGACTTATTTGGAACAAGCTGATAGGCGAATGGATACGTTACTGCAAAGCCTTCATTCGCTTACTGTTCAAGTCCGAGCTCTCAGTCGGCAACCTTCACCCGTGGCTTCCACAGCTTCCGCAACCGCCTTTCCAGCACCACCGTTTGCTTCGGAACCTCGTATTCCGGCTCCCAAACACTATGCCGGGGATCCCCAAGGATGTAGGGGCTTCCTTAACCAATGCCTCATCCAATTTCGACTCTCGCCCTCTCGTTTTGTCTCTTCTCCCACAGGACATCGATCTCTTCGTCGAGGAATTCCGAAGAGTCTTCGATACCCCTGCACGGCAATTAACGGCAGCATCTTCTCTTCATCACATAACCCAGGGAGATCGACCCGTCGCCCGGTATGCTGTGGAGTTCCGCACACTTGCTGCTGAGACGGGATGGAATAACGAAGCACTATCTTCAGCATTTTGGCAAGGTCTGTCTGAATCCCTAAAGGATGAGCTCGCAGCGCGGGAACGTCCCACTGACCTAGAGGATTTGATCAGTCTGTGTGTTCGAGTGGACCAGCGTCTACAGGAGCGGAGAAATGAACGTTCTCGTTACCGTCAACGGGTTTCAAGGCATCTTGCTCCATCGTTTATGGCTCCTACACCCCCTTCCGTGGACATCCCGGAACCTATGCAGGTGGGAGGTAACATTCTGTCTGCTGCTGAAAAACAACGTCGGCGAATGCCGGTCTCTGCATGTACTGTGGCAATTCCGGTCACATATTACCCCAGTGTCCCCACAAGCCGGGAAACGCCAACTCCCAATGAAATCCCGGAGAGTTTCATTGGGAATACTGACACTTTCTCCCATCGTCAAAGACGTACTTCCCACCAGGATAATGTTGCCAATAACACTGACTGGAGAGGGATTTCACATTCAAGCACGGGCGTTTATTGATTCCGGTTCCGCAGGCAATTTCATCGATGATACTTTTGCTAGACGGAACAATATTCCATTTATCAGTAAGAAGACGCCAGAAGGTCTGGAGGCTATTGACGGTCGACCTCTACAGCCGGCATTCATCACGCTACAGACGGTGCCTCTCCTACTGCAGTTCATCGATGTCCATACGGAGATCATTACTCTCGATGTTATCCACACTCCCTCTGTTGAGCTGATTTTGGGTCTTCCTTGGCTTCAACTCCTTAAGCCGCGCATCGACTGGATGGATCGGGAACCTATCCAGTGGAGTGCTCCTTGTGCCAAGACATGTACCAGGATTTTCCAGAAGATTGGTGGGTTGACTACCCTGCCCGAGAAGGTCGATTCCCTACCTTCTGTGTACTGGGAATTCCATGATGTGTTCGACAAAGCGCGTTCCGAGGTCCTACCTCCGCACCGTTCGTTCGACTGTCCTATTGACCTACTACCCGGGGCACCTCTTCCCAGAGGACGATCCTATCCTCTCTCTCTCCCAGGGACTAAAGCCATGAACACTTACATTGCAGAGAATTTAGAGAGGGGTTTCATCCGAAAGTCTTCCTCTCCAGTCGGAGCAGGCTTCTTTTTTGTCAAAAAGAAGGACGGTTCTCTTCGACCATGCATAGACTACCGGGGTTTGAATAACATCACACGCAAGAACCGCTACCCACTGCCCTTGATACCGGAACTCTTCGACCGTCTCCAGGGAGCAACTATCTTTTCTAAATTGGATTTAAGAGGTGCCTACAATTTAGTAAGGATACGTGAGGGGGACGAGTGGAAGACTGCTTTTAACACCCATGACGGCCACTACAAATACCTGGTCATGCCGTTCGGTCTGTGCAACGCACCAGCAGTTTTCCAGGATTTCGTCAATGAGATTTTTCAGGACATTCTTAACACATTTCTTATCGTTTACCTAGATGACATCCTAATCTTTTCTAAATCTCCAAGAACACATCAAACACGTTCAACAAGTGCTGTTACGCCTCCGGGAGAACAATCTCTTTGCGAAATTGGAGAAATGTCAGTTCCATCTCAAGTCGGTGGCTTTTTTGGGATACGTTATCTCTGACTCCGGATGCAATATGGATCCAGAGAAACTTAAGGCTATCTTGGACTGGCCCCGTCCGACCACTCTCAAAGCCGTGTAACGCTTTCTAGGTTTTGCAAATTATTATCGACGCTTCATTCACAATTTTTCTTCTACGGTATCTCCCATAACTGATCTCACTAAGAAGGGTGCAGATCCTTCATCATGGTCTGAGACCGCCATACGGGCATTTAATCTGCTAAAAAAGGCTTTTGTGTCTGCCCCTATCCTCACCCACCCAGATCCTAAACTTCCATTTACCTTGGAGGTAGATGCCTCGGACATCGGGGCTGGGGCTGTATTATCCCAAAGGACCTCTCCCTTAGCCAGACTACACCCATGTGCCTTCTTCTCGAAGAAATTTTCGTCCGCAGAAAGGAATTATGATGTCGGGAACCGGGAGCTTTTGGCGATCAAGTTGGCATTAGAGTGGAGACATTTCTTAGAGGGTACGGAGACACCTATAACCATACTCACAGACCATAAGAACCTTCTCTACTTAGAAGGGGCACGTCGTTTGAGCTCTCGACAAGCCCGCTGGGCACTATTTTTTTCACAATTCAATTTTCTTATCTCCTTTATTCCTGGCTCCAAAAATCTAAAGGCGGACGCCCTGTCTCGACAGTTCCTGGCAGAGGACCAGTCTGAAGAACAGCTAGAGACAATTATTCCCTCTAGATGTATCCTGTCCACCAACTCCTTTGATATTTTGGACAAAATTCGATCCGAACAATCACAAGTTCCGAGGGGGCTCAAGGTTCCGGAGGGAAGACTCTACACGGCACCCCAACACCGCAAACGGGTTCTCGAGTGGTGCCATTCCTCTAAATCAGCAGGACATCCAGGGATACGGAAAACCAACGACCTTGTTCAACGTACCTTCTGGTGGCCAGAGAGGGCTAAGGATGTGGAGGAGCTTGTTAAAGCGTGTGGCACGTGCGCCCGCTCAAAGTACCTCGGGTCAAACCAGCAGGCCTTCTTCTTCCCTTACCCATTCCAGATCGCCCCTGGAACCATATTTCTATGGACTTCATTGTAGAGCTCCCAGACTCCAAAGGAAAGAATACGATTCTTGTGGTCATTGATCGTTTTTCCAAACAGACTCACCTTGTTCCCTTGAGGGGTCTTCCAAATTCCTCCAGGCTTGCGGATGTTTTCATCCAGGAGATTTTTCGTCTTCACGGAGTGCCTTCTACCATCGTCTCTGATCGTGGGTCCCAATTTGTGTCAAGATTTTGGCGAGCCTTTTCCCGTAAAATGGGTATTTCACTTCAATTCTCCTCGGGATACCACCCACAGACCAATGGGCAGACGGAGAGGGCCAACCAAAACCTGGAACAATACCTTCGGTGTTTCATAACCGATACACAGGATGATTGGGTGGATCTGCTACCTTGGGCTGAGTTTGCTCTTAACTCCCTTCGCAATGACTCCACTCAAGAATCTCCCTTCTTCATAAATTGTGGTTTTCATCCTTCCCGCCTACCCTTCTCCCCTCTATCCTCAGGAGTACCAGCGGTTGACAAGCGCATCTCCCAGCTGAAAGACGTATGGACGAGGATTCAGGAGAACTTAAAGGTGGCTACAGGGAGACAGAAACTCCAGGCAGACCGCCTTCGACGCCCGGTTCCGGAATTCGTCCCAGGAGACAGGTTTTGGCTTTCTTCCAGGAATATCTGACTAAAGGTTCCTACCATGAAGCTAGCACCTAAGTTCCTCGGTCCCTTTCCTTTGGTCAGGAGCATTAATCCTGTGGCTTATCGCCTACGCCTTCCACCCTCGATGAAGATTCCTTTAGTCTTTCATATATCGTTGCTTAAACCAGCATTCCAGAGTCCTCGCTTTTCTAAGACCACGTCTCCCCCACTTCCTCTTCTGATCCAAGGTTAACAGGAGTAAGAGGTTCAGGCTATCCTGGATTCTAGGTTTTCCAGAGGTGGAGTACAATACCTGGTCCACTGGAGGGGGTTTGGACCAGAGGAACGTTCCTGGATTCCCCATCGGGATCTCCACGCACCTCGACTCGTCCAGGCTTTCCATCGTAAGAATCCCTCCAAGCCATCTCATGGTCGCCCCTGAAGGGGGGGTACTGTAAGGGTCTGGGAGTCACGCCGCCCTCGGCGTGCTCCTCACTCACCGGCAGCTCCGACGGGTCCTCCCGCGGCACGCAGGCAGCCTCTCTCCGGAACGCCGATCACTACTCTATGTGGGCGCGCGCACGCACGCCAAAACTCCCCTTCTACTCTCGGTCCGGCGGCTACGGTCGGTCACGCGGCCGCAAGCACAGCTACACAGAGGCGCGGCCACACGGAGCCGTACCAACCCCTTAAAGGCACAGCACCTCAAACCATTGCTGCAATCCAATGCAGTCTGACTACTGGGCTTTATGGCTCCTCCCCTGGGACTCATGCTGGACCTATCCCTGCTGTAGCCTGGCCCTTCCACACCCCCCCCACCTTGCTGTGCTGCCATTGGACCCGCTCTTCTATATATACTTAACAGTGTCACTGACTCGTTGGCTGAGCATAGAACCAGTTGTTCTCATCACTCTCTGCCTCCCTAGTCCTGTCTTGTCCTGTTTTGTTTTTGCAGTCCTCCTCGTGTACCGAACCGACTTCCGCTACGTCTACCCACACCTCTGGCATCCCGAACTCGGCATACGACAAAACAACTCTCCGCACCTCTGGAATCCCGATCCTGGCAAACAGTAAACGATTACGTCCTTATCTCTACCCCGGACTTTGCATACAGCACCCTCTACCATCCGTACCTCTCCTGCCCCGATCCTGACTCCCAGACTACTCTACTCTCAAGACGTGCCCTCGTGGCTGTGGGTGGCGTTATATCCTATCCCACCTCAGCACCGCGGTCCCGTCTCGTTTGTGGTGAGCACGCCCTGACAGCTATGGGTTAAGGGGGGGGGGCGCTATGGGGCGGGGGGCCCTGCTCCGTTTATTTGTCCTGGGCCCCATGATTTCTGTTGGCGGCTCTGACAACAGAGCTACATTTTCACCGAATGCAGATGATTCTAAAACCTTTAAACCTTGATATTTAGTTCTTTCTGTGCTTACTCTAGAAGTATCAGAACTTGCATTGCTGAAATGTTCCCATAGAAAATCATAGGATTGCCAAATGAAGCAACCCATTTTACTCAGTGGTGGGATTCAACATTTTTAATAACCTGTTCTTACCTATATGGCGGCGGGCGGCTTCTACCAGCACCTTTTCCCTGCATATCTTTTCAAAATGGCTGTGTGGCGTCATATGGCACCGCGTTGCCATGCCAACGTGATGCCGCGTGACGTCACATAGCGTCTCGTTGACATAGCAATGGATTTTCCATATCTGTAAAAGGTCTACCTTTGTGAACAATATTATAAACGATTCTAAAAATTCTGCATGGTCTTTGTTCGTGTATCTTCAATGATTTATAGTCTGTTCTATTATTGCCTTATTTGCTGTATTTTGAGTTTTTTGACATGCAATGTGAGTTTGACTATTTTTGTGTTTGAATTTTTTTTTTCTTAATTCTTTCAATTGGTTGCTTTTACCTTTTACTTGGATTTCAAAATGACACCATTCTTAAGATAGATGTATTCCAAGGGTTTGTTTGGCCCCCAAATGAGAGATGCAGCTATGGATATTCTTGTTTCTTTGTTTAAAACATTTCACAGGTCCAACATTCTGGAATATCAATTGTGGAATTTTCACAAATGGACAACTCTTTCTCTTGAAGTTCTGTAGATTTAGAAGTTGATGCCTTGGAAGTGGGAAGCTGGGGGACGAGGACAGCCCTGTCAGTGGCATCTTTCTCAGATAATTAAAGTTTTTTTTATTGTCCTGTTTCCACTTTCACTATTACTAACATTATCGGGTTCGTTGCACTTTTTCTTAAAGTATTTGAAAACACAAATGTTGGAGTGTTATCTTAATGAACTCTTACGTAAAGTTTAAATTAACCAAAAGTCAAGGGTTACTGACCTCTTTGCAAGGGTTCCTGAGAGTTTAACACTACCTGGGGTATTTCCCTGCTAGAAACTACAACTCCCATAAACCCCTGCAGCAGGTCAGTGATGTCAAAGGGCACTTATATGGCTAGATCTGGCATATATTTGGGCACTGGCATCAGTGAGCTGACTACAAATCCCAGAAGACCTTGCTGGTTGCAGTTTCAGACCGCCAAGGACAGTGCTGATGCAAGGAGACTGAGGAAAGCTTAGCTAGTGATTATCAATGTAGTGGGTACCCATTCAAAGCAGGGACCCCTGCTGTCATAATGTTAGATGTAGTCAACTTTATTGTCCCGGTCGCTGCTGCTTGCGGTTGGGGTACAGTGACCTGAAACAGTAAAGTTGGCTACATCTGTTTGAAAATTGTTAATTACTTGGTCGATTTGGTTGTGCTAGCAGGACTATATCAGTTAAAATCAAAATAAATATCTATCTAAAAAGACAGAAGGTACATATAATTTGAATTTGCCAATTTTCTTATTTCATCTCCATTTTTTTTTTTTCAATCTCCGGAACTAGGGGGATGCCATCCTCCCACACCCCCAGCTCCCCCCATTTCCTGCCCTGTACACATATACATTTTCTCATAATGTAACTGAAAGCTCTCAATTTGCTGGAATAATACTGATACTAGGAAAGTTAATCATATCACAGGGAGCGAGTGTTGAATATATGATCTCTTCTATTCTTGCTTGGGATTTCTGTATTTACTGACGAAACTACTTGAACTGTTTGCAGGTTGTCTCTTCTGGACACTCAGAGCAGTCACTCTCACTGTTGACAGACCCTCATTTTTAACGGTCTATTATGACACTGTATTTGGCATATTCTGTTAAAATAGTATTTAGTTACAATGATAAATCATTTAGGTGTTTCTTTACTACAGTGCAAAAGCTATTAGCAGTCATTAAAGTTTATTTAACTGAAGGACGGCATACATTTATAATGGTTTTTGCACTATAGTGAATAAACCCTTTTAACTGTAAAGATGTGTGGATATTAGTTTCTGAAGATGTTTGCTTTCTATGTCTTTTGCTTTTATGCCTGCATTGTATTATCATAATTCTTCTAATTCTGATCATTCTAGTGCTGAGTGGATGGTTGGTATTATGTAATTAACCATTAAACCTACAGTAGCATCATCATTATCATTATATTTATTATCAGATTTACCACCAAAACAAATGCAGATGTAAGGATGTGTATACATATATATAGTATGGTTCCGCGCTGTCACTGACATAGGAAGCGCCATACTGTTCTGTTGCCAGTAAGGTCACTGAGTAAGTGTCAGGCTGCGCATGCGCTAGGAAAGCGCGCGAACGGCAACCAATCTGGAGAGACTTTGGGGGTGGCACTCTGAACTCTGAACTGTGGGAGAGTCAGCTGAGGCTGGGGACGAATAGGGTGCGAGACTCTGGATAGAGAAGACAGGATGCGTGTGGGCGGTGGGAGACACGAGTGAGAGGTGAAGGAGGAAGGTGGCGGAACCTCGTGTGCGCGAGCGGAGGGTCAGTGACCCTTCCGCTTAGGTGAGAGACATTCCCCAGCCCCCAGGAGCATTACCCCTGTCATCGTAGGGTGCCGCTTTTGTAGGGACGGCCGTAGTAGTTAGGGACCCACCCTTTAGTGCGGTTCAGCTGCGGAGTTGCGGACGCCATCTTGGTCTGGAGGACAGACCTCACAGCATCACGGAGTGTCGGCGAAAGGCTGGAGCAACACTGGGTATCTGTGTGGAGTGGTGTGGTCACCGTAGTGACCGGAAGGTATCTTTAATCAGCAAGTGCACCTACACCGGTCATCAGGCGCTGATCCCGCCTCCCACTAACTAATTGGGGGCACCAGTGTGCCAGCGTACTATGCTATACAGACACTAGTTACAGGACGTACTCCTAGGGAGAGTGGCAGAGCCACCGGTGTACAGAACATTATACCTAACAAGGTGTGGCCGAGCCACTGTGTGTGTGTTACATGATGTGATATATATATATATATATATATATATATATATATAAAGTATAAGGGTTAAGACGTGTTATGTATGCTCTCTAAGCTTCGTTACCTATTGCAATAGTAAAAGGTTGCCTGTTGCACAATATCGTTGTATGTTTCTTACTCAGGGCAGATTCTCTAATATGGGGATCCTGGGTAAGTGGAGGCGCTGCACCATGATAGTTAAGGGTATGACCCCAGGCTCTCCCATGGCGGAGGCTCAGAGCTCCTGAAACCACAGGTATACACAGCACACCAGTAGTTCCCTTAGATCTGGGATTCACAAAAAGGGCTACATTTGGAGGCGCTGCTGAGATACTTAGACCTGGGGTGCCCCCTCATTTTTTTGTTCAATTTGTGCAACCGAAACACGTCATGTCGGTGCCCTCGGCGCTCGAGGTGCGCAAGTGGGCCCAGCGGCGCGGGATTCCCCTAAATCGTGCTTTCGCGCTGGGCCATGTTCCCGCCACAATCTCGTTAGGTACAGTGACCGAGCAAGTCCGCAAACTCCCGCTCCTGGACAATGCCCAAGTACAAGACCATTTCTATGACCGCGACCAGGCCTGGCGCCGGGTCTTGTATGCCACTGAACAAGATATATGCCCCGAGGCCTTGCCCCGTATACTGCTGTTGCCCGAGGCCCCGGGGGTGCGCTGCCCTATAGTCCAGGCGGACGCCCCTGCGCCCCTGGCCACTTCCACCCCACAGAGAGAGTATACAGCCGCCGTAGGTGCCGCGACTGGGGTCACAGACCATTCCCCTGACCGTGGCCTGCAACCGCGCTGGCCAGCAGCCCTGAACCTAGGCTCCTCAGCCACCCCACCAGGCCTGCGGTCCGGCCTCAACCGACTTAGCTTATCTAGACTGGACACTTACCCCGCAGTTGGGGATAGCCTACCGGGAGACACCTCTATTCCCGCGATAGCAGCCGCTCTCCACAACACAACCCAGTCGCTCCAGTATAGGAAGTTAAAGGCCTTCTCCGGCGAGAAACCCACGCCCCAAGGGGAAGTAGGGATAGAGGACTGGTTGGATCACACAGAGCAAGTGCTGCCTGAATGGACCTGCACGGACGCGGTCCGGAGACAACGCATCGTCGAGTGCTTACGGCCCCCCGCGTCCCACATGGTGCACTACTACCGAGATGACAATCCGGAGGCTGATGCAGCAGATCTCATCTACTGTCTGACAAAGGCGTATGGGGCTCCGGTGGATACTTATGCGTTGATGGCCAAATTCCACGCGTTAGCCCAGAAGGAAGGGGAAATGGTATCCGACTTCCTCAGGCGACTACACCTGGACTTATGGAACCTGGTGAGGAAGGGCGTGGTGCCAAGGATAGAAGCCAATGGACTGCGCACCACTCAGCTGTTGAGGGGGCTCCTGCCTCTACACCCCGTGTCGGTACGGGTTAGTAGCTGTCTAACTCTCGGGCAAGCTTTATCGTTTCACGACCTAATGGATCGGGTCCAAGCGCACGAGACGGTGTTGTTAGGACGCGACCTGGCTCAAGGGAAAAAGCCCCCGCCCGGCAGTAAGGAAGTCAAGAAAGTGGAACCCAAGGCCGACGGATCTGAAGCTGGGGACCTCGATCCCGACCACGAGGACGCCAGCACGCCAGTGGCGCCCCGCCCTCGTCTCTCGACTGGGCGAAGCTCACCAACCGGGAAAAGCGAGAATTACCTCAGCCAGATTCAGTGCTACGCGTGCGGGAAGATGGGACATCTGCTTGCCCGTTGCCCCACCTTACGGAAAACGGCATCCCGGCCCGCGCAGTCAATGCCGTGCAAGACTCTGGAGGATGGAGGGACGTCGCCGCCATCCCCAAGCAGCCGAATCGGCCCCGCCGCCATCATTCGGGTAGTTATCGAAGGCATCTACGCCACCGCTTTACTGGACACGGGATCTCAGGTGACCATCGTATACCGGCCCTTCTACGATCAACACCTCCATCGATTACCGTTACTCTCTGCGGATGCCTTGCGACTGAGGGGATTGAGTCATGAGGATTACCCCATAGACGGCGTAGTAAAGGTACAGTTAGACATTCCACAGCTGAACACTGGTAAACATCATCCCATGGAAGTGGAGGCCCTAGTGTGCCCTGAACCGCAGGATCACCCCAGTGCACCGATCATCTTGGGCACTAACGCTGACATTGTGCGCGCGGTGTTCCGCATGTATTTGCAAGAGGCGGGAGAAGCCCCGTTGTTGGCCCTGGCCGACTGCCCTGCTCTCCAAGAGGTCTGCGGGAAAATCGCGACAGAAGAAGAGCATGGGATGCTCTATAGTCAAGAGTGGGGACTGACTCAAATTCCCCCGGGGGAAGGAAGAATGATGGTCGCTGCATGCCACTACCCGGATCGACGCCCGGAGGATCAGCTCTTCTCCTTAGAAAGTGTGGCCCAGGATGAGCACCGGCTGGGCTATGAAGTGTTGGCCTCCGTCAAGAAGTGGCCTGGAAAAATCCCTGAGCGCACCTAGGTATACGTGCAAAATATCTCCCCATATCCCATGAACATTGATCGACGCCAGCCACTAGTTAGAATATACCCCGTGACTCCCGAAGAAAAGAGCGTAACGGGGCGACCCCATAACTATGGTCATACCTCCGGATCCCGGCTAGAATTCGACTTTGGGGATTCACCGCTCCCCGAGGAGTGGAGGGAAAGGCTGCGGATCGAGTTACAAAAGCGCCAACAGGTGTTCTCCACCAGTGATATGGATGTGGGATGCAGCCGCAGTGCCCGCCACACCATCCGAATGAGTGATGCTACTCCCTTCCGGGAACGTTCTCGACGACTCGCCCCACGGGACGTAGACGAAGTGAGAAGGTTAATCGCCGAAATGGAGAGGGCTGGGATCGTGCAAGGGTCCCGGAGTCCTTACGCCTCGCCCATCGTGGTAGTCCACAAGAAGAACGGGACCGTACGCTTATGCGTGGACTACCGAACCCTAAATACCCGCACCATTCCCGATCAATACACGCTGCCCCGAATCGAAGATTTATTGAACGCTCTGACGGGAAGTACTTGGTTCAGTGTACTCGACCTCCGGTCGGGGTATTACCAGGTACCCATGGGGCAGAAGGACCAAGAAAAGACGGCCTTCATCTGCCCCTTGGGGTTTTATCAGTTCACCCGCATGCTGCAAGGGATCTGCGGGGCACCCGCCATGTTCCAGCGATTAATGGAAAAAATTCTCGGAGACCTGAACCCGCAAGAATGCCTGGTGTACCTGGACGATATTATAGTGTTTGGGCGGACTCTAGAAGAACACTCCGAGAGACTAATGAAGGTACTAGATAGGCTTCAGGGGGAAGGCCTCAAACTATCTCTGGACAAATGTAAATTCTGTCGGTCCTCTGTGACGTATGTGGGGCACATCGTATCGGCCGAAGGGGTGTCCACCGATCCTGGGAAGATAGAAGCGGTGGTGAACTGGCCTAGGCCTCAAAATATTCAGGAGCTGCGGTCGTTTTTGGGATCTTGTGGCTATTATCGGCGGTTCGTGGAAGGCTACTCTAGCAAAGCAAAGCGGCTGAACGATCTTCTAAGGGTGTACCCAGGAGAAACCGAGAGGAAGGGGGTCACGGCGCAGACGCCCTTTGGGGAGAAATGGACCCCAGAATGTGAACAGGCCTTCGTGAACTTAAAGACTAGCCTCACTCAGGCTCCGGTCTTGGCCTATGCGGATCCAGAGCGGGAATATGTCCTACATGTCGATGCTAGCCTTAGCGGGCTGGGAGCGGTATTGCATCAGAAATATGAGACAGGGCTACGTCCGGTAGCCTATGCGAGCCGAAGCTTGACCCTTAGTGAGCAGAACTATCCGGTCCATAAACTGGAATTCTTGGCTCTAAAATGGGCCGTGGTGGACAAGCTGCATGACTACCTGTATGGGGTACAGTTCGAGGTATGCACGGACAACAACCCCATGACCTATATAAATACATCAGCCAAATTGGATGCCACTGGACACCGTTGGTTAGCTGCCCTGGCCAACTATAGGTTCAACCTCAAATACAAACCCGGACCCACCAACATAGGTGCCGACGCTCTATCTCGTCGACCTGGCCTTCAATCTACCCCTGATGAAGAAGTATGGGAAGAAATACCGGGTCCCGGGATTCGTGCTCTCTGTTCCGTGGCTGCGATAGTCGACAATCAGGTAGCATTCTCGGAATTACGGGTTGCTGACTCTTTGGGATGCCATGCACGAGCCATTCCTCGGGCCTATCAAGGTCGAGAAGGGATGAATATCACGGAAGACAATATCATCTCATGGAGGGATCTAGTGCATTACCAAACTCAAGACCCCATAATGGAGATGGCTCGTCAAGCGGTGCAACAAGATGATCCTTCTATACTGAAGCAAGCCCCCAAGAACTTGGTGAAACTCCTGTTGAACGAGTTTGGGAAGTTCGAAATGGACAATTGTTTGTTATATCGGGTGATACCATATCATAACCATCCCGATCGGCGTCAGCTGTTTCTACCGGAACGCTTGAGGACCCTAGTCCTTCGGGCCCTTCACGATGACCATGGCCATTTGGGCATTGATAAGACATATGGGCTGCTACAGGATAGGTTCTACTGGCCTAGGATGAGGGAGTCCGTGGAGCAGCATTGTCGAAGGTGTACCCGCTGCCTACAAAGGAAGACACTGCCCACCAGGGCGGCTCCCATGGCACACTTGAAAAGTTCGGGCCCCATGGATCTGGTGTGTATGGACTTTCTCTGTATTGAGCCCGACAGTCGGGGCGTTAGTAATGTTCTCGTGATCACTGACCACTACACCAGGTACGCCCAAGCGTTCCCTACGAAAGATCAGAAGGCCGTAACGGTGGCCCGAGTCCTGTGGGAGAAGTATTTCATTCATTATGGATTACCAAATCGTCTTCACTCTGATCAGGGCCGGGACTTTGAGAGTACACTGATAAAGGAACTGCTCACATTACTAAACATTGCCAAGTCGCGGACTACCCCGTACCACCCCGAAGGGGATGCGTTGCCCGAACGGTTCAATCGCACCTTGTTAGACATGTTGGGGACACTGACAAGCCCACAAAAGACGGAGTGGAGTAAGCACGTCGAAGCGTTGGTGCATGCGTATAATTGTACCCGGCATGAGTCTACTGGGTACACCCCGTACTTTTTGATGTTCGGAAGGGAAGCCCGGTTACCGGTGGATGTGCGACTACGGATATCTACCGATGGGGTATCCAATAGGACGCATTTTATGTACAGCGACTGAGGGACAGTTTGCAGCTGGCTTATAAATTGGCTGAACGAACGGCAGCACAATTGAATGCGGGAAATAAAAGACGCTACGATCACAAAGTACGTCACAAGGAAATTCACCCCGGGGATGCGGTCCTCTTACGCAACTTAGGTGTTCCTGGGAAACATAAATTGGCGGACCGGTGGCGAGAAGGTGTGTACGAGGTGGAGTCACAAATGCCTGGCCTTCCTGTGTATCGGATCAAGGACTCCGAAGGCCGTGTAAAAGTGTGGCATAGGAATCATCTACTTCCCATACCTCAAGTAGGGAACAATGAGTTAGAATTATCTGCTACGCCAATAGATGGAGAAGCTGAAACTCCAGAGGATGGCCTAGAGACTGTAAAAATTGCCACCTCTGAAGATCCGATGGAAGGAACCTCTCAAAGGGGCCTTCCGGCCGCGGGTGCATCTCCCGAAGGAGCTACGGGTAAAGAGCCTCTTGGCCCGAACATTGATAATCTGACTCCAGTGAGTCAGTCCCTAGATCCACAAAGCCCATGTTTCACACCCCAAAGAGACTTTAATAATGTTGAAAAACCCTCAAGGGTAGAGATGGAAATACCAGATGAGACTGGATACTCTGCAGAGGAAGCAGAGGAGAATCAACCTCGGCGAAGTCAAAGAACCAGTCAGCCTCCTATGCGAATGGCATACGATCAATTTGGGGCACCCCATTATGAGGCTCAGCAGTGGGTTCAGCATAGAATGCAAGCTATGGTGGTACTGTTCAACGAAATGTGTAACCTGATCTAGGAAAGAGAGGGCGGTGTAAATAAGTTCACATATATGTTGGTTAGGTAGTCCAGCGGGGACGTTGGAATCTGGAGAGGGGAGAATGTAAGGATGTGTATACATATATATAGTATGGTTCCGCGCTGTCACTGACATAGGAAGCGCCATACTGTTCTGTTGCCAGTAAGGTCACTGAGTAAGAGTCAGGCTGCGCATGCGCGAGGAAAGCGCGCGAACGGCAACCAATCTGGAGAGACTTTGGGGGTGGCACTCTGAACTCTGAACTGTGGGAGAGTCAGCTGAGGCTGGGGACGAATAGGGTGCGAGACTCTGGATAGAGAAGACAGGATGCGTGTGGGTGGTGGGAGACACGAGTGAGAGGTGAAGGAGGAAGGTGGCGGAACCTCGTGTGCGCGAGCGGAGGGTCAGTGACCCTTCTGCTTAGGTGAGAGACATTCCCCAGCCCCCAGGAGCATTACCCCTGTCATCGTAGGGTGCCGCTTTTGTATGGACGGCCGTAGTAGTTAGGGACCCACCCTTTAGTGCGGTTCAGCTGCGGAGTTGCGGACGCCATCTTGGTCTGGAGGACAGACCTCACAGCATCACGGAGTGTCGGCGAAAGGCTGGAGCAACACTGGGTATCTGTGTGGAGTGGTGTGGTCACCGTAGTGACCGGAAGGTATCTTTAATCAGCAAGTGCACCTACACCGGTCATCAGGCGCTGATCCCGCCTCCCACTAACTAATTGGGGGCACCAGTGTGCCAGCGTACTATGCTATACAGACACTAGTTACAGGACGTACTCCTAGGGAGAGTGGCAGAGCCACCGGTGTACAGAACATTATACCTAACAAGGTGTGGCCGAGCCACTGTGTGTGTGTTACATGATGTGATATATATATATATAAAGTATAAGGGTTAAGACGTGTTATGTATGCTCTCTAAGCTTCGTTACCTATTGCAATAGTAAAAGGTTGCCTGTTGCACAATACCGTTGTATGTTTCTTACTCAGGGCAGATTCTCTAATATGGGGATCCTGGGTAAGTGGAGGCGCTGCACCATGATAGTTAAGGGTATGACCCCAGGCTCTCCCATGGCGGAGGCTCAGAGCTCCTGAAACCACAGGTATACACAGCACACCAGTAGTTCCCTTAGATCTGGGATTCACAAAAAGGGCTACACAGAGATTTATCTTTTTGTGGTACATGTATTCCCTTATTCCTGCAGTTGTTGGTACTTTTAGCCTTTTATTATACCACACTCATTTGCATTTTATATTAGGTTGCGAGCTGATTGGGCTTTGTTGTGTAGTATACTTATTGCTGTGTGCACTCTATACATTTATTGCTTTTACTGTAAAGTGCTGCATACATGCATAACCCTGTTTAAGGACACTCACTTTAAGTACACTCGCGAGTAAGTACATCTCGCTCAATAGGCAAACGGCAGCTCGCGCATACGCCTGTCAGCATGTCCTGAACAGCAATACCGGCTCCCTACCTGTACCGAAGCTGTGCGCAAGCGGGGAGACTATAGAGCCTGTTACACAGGTGTTATTTACATCAGTTATGCACGTATATGACGATTACAGTACATGCATCGATAAGTGGAAAAAAGGTAGTGCTTCACTTTAAGTACATTTTCGCTTTACATACATGCTCCGGTCCCATTGCGTACGTTAATGTGGGGTATGCCTGTACATTCCTGGTACCATTTAAGCTAAATATTGTTTATCTGTTACGAGGCTAAATGTAAAAAGTATTTATTTTGCTAAAAAAAACTGAATACACAATATCCTGTGTGTGTACTCAATAATTGCAAACCTATGCATAGGATTCCCTAGAATGGTAGCTCTGATTTAAGAAATTAAATAACTGTATGACAAAAACGATATTAGCGGCGCATTTTTAAGAAGGCCATAAGCAGTAAGGATTAAAAGTTTGCAAATGACCAGTTATGGATTGTTAATTCCCACACATGGATCAGCAACTCTTACACTGTAACTGAAAACCATTGTACTTTGATATAATTTCACAAAACATTAAAACATACAGTATGTGGCAACCCATATATCTTTTTGACTGCTGGGCTACAACTTGTAATTTGTGATAGAAAAAGGCGGCAGAAGTTGGTGGAGTTACCCAGTCACAAGTACTTTGACAATGATGTACTGTAGATGTCACCGTTGTATGTGTATCCATCTGTCAATAATCTACACAAGGTTGGTATCGGTCGATACAACTGCCTTTTAACAATCTAAAAATGAGTCTAAACTGATCATCTCCCAAACATTAAACCTCTAGGTGCAAGGTCACGTGGCTCTTATATACTGCCAACTAATCCCATGTTTTTCGTAGTTCAGGCAAAAAGTGGCAACAATCTGGCAAAATTGGGGAAATTTCAAGCAATGTAAACTTTTGTGAACATTTTGAGAAAAATAGGAAATATATGTGAAAAATGTCACGAAGCAAATTTGAAGACATTTGCATGTCTCTATTCCCAAACCTGACATATCACATTGCTGTGGTGTGCCTTACTCAGCACTAAGCTTCTTAGCATTTCCAAGATAATTGATTGGGTCCAGTGACTTTTTCTCTGACGAAATAATTGTAGGGTGGATTAGTTGCCAGCCTAAAGTAGGACAGACGATGAGTTGCAGTAATCACCATTGAGGTCACTACTGTACATGTGCATTCCCTTTAGTAGTTAGAGATGCGTACGCAAGATCAATATCAGAAGAATCAGATGTTTGGTTAATCTGTTTACACTTGTACACATTTGTTGTTTCAGGTTGAACAAAATAAAGGAAAGACAGAGACAGAAATAGCTCAGCAATCATAATCTGTAATCTGTGAAAGTAAAGCATATGTGTGAACAGTCTGCAAAGCTTTTCACAGAAGCACATAAACTGTATATTTTCTTGTCCATAAAATAAATCTGTAACGGTAAGTCCCCTATAGTTAGCATATTTTTTTCAATATCTGTGATGCAAATATTGTCTTTTTGCCAAGCCTGCAAGTTCTATTCTTGTTGATTTAGCGGTGGAAGAATAAAACAGTTGTTTCCTGTAGCAGTTCCCTTTGCCCCCCCCCCCCTATTTTTTATATAGCTGGAAAACGGGTCCATGGAGCTGAACAACGTTTATTTCAGCGCCGAGAATCTCCTGGTTCCCGAAATATTTACCGTGCAAGGTTCCACTGGTTATTTCCTGGTTGTATAAATGCCCGCCTCACACGGACCAATAGGAAGCTGCACCGGGTGACATCGGCGCTCCCTATGAGACCCCCAGCTCCTCCCCCATGTTAAAAAAAGGCAATAAAAGAAAAGCGAGCGGGAGGAACTGCTTCTAGAAACTTGACATTACTTATGATGGGTTCAATTGTTCTAACAAAGACAATTTTAAAAGTATTTGTTTTTTCTTTCCTTTTTGTTATATAGTGAAGGCTGTAAAAAATATATCTGTGTTTTACAGATGGACTTCAACAAGGATTTGAACAAGGTTGGCTATATGGTTAGTTTTCTGAATAAGATTAACCAGCCTGCATTAAGATGGCAGGAATGGAGGTACAGTAGTATTCTTACTGAAAAGGTCATGAGGACATCCTATATCACCACATTTCACAGACCAGGAACCACCCAGGCAACAAGGTTTCAGTATTTTCTTTTAATAACACAGACCGATAACAGAAAAGGCAACCAGAAATGTTATTTTATTATGAACCTTCTCTGACTTGACTGACAGCCAAGGGCACTGTAAGTCTGTTTATTTTCAGAATAAGTACTGTACAAATCTTGATCCATGAGTGACTTGTCATAAGCAACAGTTTGATGCGCTCTCATAGTTATAGTACACAATAATCACTGATTCTCATCTGCAGTGCGAATTTTCTAAGAATTGTCAGACCCCATCACAAAACTACCAGTCAAGAGACAGCAGGCAAATCCAGAATACATTGTCAATAAACTAAAAGTCTCTTCTGATATTTGCAGAAGTCTAAATGTATGTGTAACTATATGGATATGCTGGCATTGCGGTTTCATTGTTGTGCTCGTTAGCACAAGGAGCACACATGAAAACAGGGCTGCCAACAGAAATCATTGGGCCAAGGACAAATGTAGGGAGCAGGCCCCCCATCCCCCAGTGCAATGTGGGAATGCGCAAGAAGGTATCGGCTTAGGAAAGAGAGTGGTGGGGGTGGGGGTGGGGGGGGGGGGGAGGGGTTATGAACCTGAGGAGAGGGAAAGAGAAGAAGGTATGGATCATGGGAAGTTATGGGCCTGAGGGACAGGCAAGAAGCCATTAGCTTGAAAAAGAGGGGTTGGGGAGGGGGGAAAGGTATCGGTATGAGGAGTAGGGAGGGAAAGGTAAGGGCCTGAGGAGGGGGGGGGGGAGTAGGCATTGATCTTGAGGAATGGGGGGAGAATTTATGGCTCTGAGGGGGAGAGATGAAGGTATAGACCTGAGTGGGGGGAAGCTTTGGCACAAGGGAAGGGGGATAAGTTTTCTGGATGGGGAGAAGGAGATATGGACATGGGGGGATTGTGGAGGAGGTATGGGCCTAAGGGAGAGAAAATAAATATGGGCCTGGGGGAAGGGAAATGGATATGGAGCTGGGGTGCAGGGAAGGCCCGCAGATCAAGCCAAACATGTCTGGGTTTCTGGCACGGGGCCTGGGGAGGGGGCCCTTGACTCACCAGCCTGAGACTGCAGTCCCGGCTGTCTCCCCCTGTTGATTAAATGTTTCCCTAGATCCTAAACGTGTGATCTGTCAGAATAGCTTCCCAGAATTACAAATTGTTCCATGTTTACAAAAATCAGAGCATCCAGTGTCTATAAAATGTCTATTTTGCATTCCTATGTATGTATCTGTAGCCTCCTTTCCCTATAACAATGGGAACTATGTGTGCTGACTTTACCTGTGACTCACAGAAGGCCTAAGCCTCCGCCGCTGGAAGCCTGGGGTGAGCTCTCTCCCTTCTTGGTACAGCGCCTGCACCTGATGAGGGATCCAATGTAGCGGGTTAACCCCTCACAGGAACCAATACAAGGATAGTAATACACACACGCAGGTATAATATAACTGTTTTAACAACTAACAATAACAGTAGTACACCCAACACAACGTCCGCCACAATGCGATGACCCAACACAATGTTCCCCACCCACGGGGGTTTCCCCCACAGTTCTGAGGGTGCCTGGGTACCTAACCACCCTGGTGTCCACAGACAAGGCCCACCATGTAAGGATTCTGCTTGATCCGTGCTGGGTTTTCTTTCCAGTCCCTCTCTGGTGTTCCTGTTGTGGATGACAAAATCCAAGAACTCCAGTTACTCTGGAAGAAAATCCAGGTCATCTGACCAAAGCCGCTCTCCAGCAAAAAACCCAAGCGGGTAAACGTCGACGACCACCACCTCCGTTTCAAGTGGGAGATCAGGTCTGGCTGGCTACGAAAAATATCCGCTTGAAACAGCGTTCCTCCAAACTCGGGCCCAAGTTCATTGGACCTTATAAAATCTTGAAACAAGTCAACCCGGTGGCGTTCAAACTGAAACTTCCTGATACCTTAAGAATACCCTCAGTGTTCCATGTCTCCCTCCTCATGCCGTTTGTCCAGAACACCGTTTCTCCTCCTATCCTCCCCCCTCTTAAAACGTTCTTGGTGGATGGCAAGGAGGAATTTTAAGTAAGCCAAATATTGGATTCCCATAGATCCTGTGGTGGGCTACAGTACTTGGTCAATTGGAAGGGTTACGGACCCAAGGGAAATTCATGGATCAGGTCCAGGGATTTCCATGCCGCCAACCTGGTCCGGGCGTTTAATTGGAAATTTCCTGCCAAACCATCTTAGATCGCCCGGAGGTCTCTCCTCAATAGGGGGGTGCTGTAAGGATTCTGCTCGATCCATGCCAGTTTTTTTTTTAACTTCAGTCCAGGTTTTCTGTCTCTCCTGCCCTTTCTGCTCTCCTCCGCTTGCCTCCTCGAATTTGCACCTCTTTCGTCAAGGCCTGACCTCTGCCTATCCTCTGGACTTGGCAACTCTGCCGCCAGCCCTGACCCCTGCTTCCATACCGACTACAGATACTCTTACAGGACTCTGTCCCTGGGTTGTGGTCGGTTTATTTGTATCCCTACCTCAGTCCCACGGGTCCGCCTCCTGATTTGAAACAAGCACCGTCACACACCCAAAGAGTGTGTGTGGCGTAGCGCTACCCTGTGTAGAGTCGTTGGTGCACATGGATACCTTCCTGGTCTCTGGCCAGA
Source organism: Ascaphus truei (assembly GCF_040206685.1). NCBI lineage: Eukaryota > Metazoa > Chordata > Amphibia > Anura > Ascaphidae > Ascaphus > Ascaphus truei. The sequence continues at coordinate 307,686,835 of NC_134486.1, read as the reverse complement.
CCAGGGTAGATGGGAGATCCTGGATCAGCAGAACCGCAATGTGATCCCAAGACGCGGAGTCTGCCAAATCCCCTCTCTCCTTACCGACGATGTCCGTGTCTTGCGGGAGCTCCAATAGGAGTGTCTCCCATAAAGTCAATAGGGGCCTTTGGTCTGGTCCCAGACTGCAAGCCACAGATCACTGCGTGGCGTCCATCCAACGGTGCTACATTACTCTCACTATCACAATAATAAGGGAAGCGTCTCTATCTGGTGGCCTTTCCTATGCACACACAATCTAGGATGGCTCAAGGCCTATCTGGGGCCTGCGGGGCAACTCTAGGTCTAGTCCAGGGAAGCACTGCTCCCTTGACACTACCTACTCTGTTGCCTCCTCTGCTCCAACTGCCTGCGCCGTCCATTTCGCACCAAACTCACTCCTTTCCCCAGCGTGGATCCTCGAGCCCTATTGGCTCTACTGCCCCAAGTGTGCAGCTTCACCCAGAGCACTATGGGACATGTAGTTCCGTGCGGAGCCGCCTGTAATGGCTGCCGCACTGCTGCTCTACTGCGCGTGTGCACGGACTCCTATGCGCATGCGCGAGGATCCAAGATAGCACTGGCGCTCCGACACCCCACAACTGTCCCTCTCCCTAGCACAGGAGGTTAGAGGAGACCCGGCTACATATCTAAAAGTATATCTTGATATAGATTTTTGTAATCTGGTATAGCAAAGAAAATGGGGAAAATGAGACAGAGAAGCAGAATTTGCAAAATGTTTATTGGGCAACTTCAGTTAGCTAATTCCTCCAATTCACAATCCCTAACTCACAAGCTGGAGAGCAGCATATAATAATAATGATGGCTATTATTATTGTTATTATTATTATTATTATTATTGTTATCACTATGTGCTACAACTCATCTCTTAGCAATCCTTCAATCTGAGCAATCCACTGATTCTAGGTATATACCAAGGCACCTATTACCTTGACTGCTTCCAGGAATGACAGTGAATACATTTTGTCAACACTGTAGATATACTACATTTCACACAGCTCCCTGATTATTAAGCTTCCTGAATGGCTAACCATAGGCAATAGAATACCAACAGCGAGAGTAGATAGATATGATGGGAAATAATGTTATATGCAACATTATTATAACTGAAATGTAATAGTTCCCACAATCTTTGCCCAGAAGAAGTTTAAATATAACGATGCACTCAGATGGGGAGTAACATTTAAGGCACCAGTGATGGCAATGGTCCACTTTAGCTTGATATGCCCGCCCCATATATGTTAAAATGGGACACTCTTGACAGCTTAGGTTTACATCGTTTTTAGATAACAATCATGAATTTGCTGTAAGTACATTTCTAAGGACTGATCAGCAGGAGATGTGTGTTACATAACATGAATTGAGTTGAAAACCATCTGAATAAGACGTGTGAATTGTGCAATTGTGTAAACATTCCATATTAGTTCCCATTTTGTTTAATCTCTGTCTTTTAGCAACAATACCTATCAAACACAGACGTTGGCAGATTTTTTTTTAAGTGAAGCGAAAGCTGTAGAGATTTAACAGATCTTTTTCCTGGCTTGTCAGTTTGCTTTTCAATAGCAAGCACTGCCTGTCTAAAGCATATGTCTATTTACCAGATATTATTTGTTTTGATTCTAGGCTAGAAGACTTATTATCCTACTTTTATGTGCAGTGACCTGCAAGTGTAATCTGTTTGCTGTGTACTCATATGATCTTTGACCTGCTGTAGCTGACTGCATTGTTCTTTAATGTTTGCTGTGCTTTCAAGCTAGTATTATCTGCAAGCATGAAAATGTTGGTCTCATCTGCATCATACAAGTCATTTGTAAGGCAATAATGAAAAAGAGGGATTTAACACTGATCCATATGATATCCTATTAGTAAACTTTTTATAGGTCCCGCTTAAGGCTCTTCTTCATTTTGTGCCTGTGGCAGGACGGCCTGTAGCCGAGGTCAGGGAACAGTCCACACGTATAGTTTCAGGATAAATAAAAACGTTCAGTGGCTTTATTTCTCCACAGTAACATAACATGCGGGTACACTGTCCCTTTAACAAAATAAATCCTGCTCCACTTTGGGAGAAAAACTGACTAATAACACAGCAGACCTATCTAGCAGGCTGGCTGGCTGGCTAAACCAGAACCAAACCATAAGGGTACTTTAAGCAGTCAGTAAACAAATGAATAATCCTTACTTTAGTTGAAGTAGTCTTTGGTGAAATCCCTCTGGCTAAGGGCTCACGCAGCAGTGTGCTTCTCTCTCTCTCTCTCTCTCTCTGGCAGCTACTGCCAGTCACATGATCCTTTATCTACCTTGCTGGCTCTCAGGTGTCAGCTAAAGAGTTCTGATTTCCTAACTTCCACCTGAGTTAACCCTTATGAGTGCTGGATGAAGCACTCAGACATATGTCTCCCAGGCGTAACTGATAGGAGTTGACTTCACTCTGTCACATACCTCCCCTGTTTGTGTGTGGCTAGTGTCCTACACGGCTGAAGCCCGACCCTCCACTCCTTCCCTTGACAAAAAATCAGCATTTCCATGGTCCTTTCCAGGTCTATGCTGAATATCAAAAGAGTAGGGTTGGAGGGCAATATACCACCTGGTCAACCTTGGATTTGTGTCTTTCATGGTGTTTAACCACTTTAAGGGCGCATGGTCAGTGCCCAGGGTGAAGTGTACTCCGGCGACATAATGTCTCAAGGCCTCAATTGCCCATTTTACAGCGAGGCACTCCTTCTCAATAATGGAATACCTCACTTCCCTTGGGAACAGCTTCCGGCTGATGAACAGTATGGGGTGTTCAACACCATCAAATTGCTGAGACAGCACTGCTCCCAGTCCTACCTCTGAGGCATCCGTCTGGATGATGAAGGGCTCTTTAAAATCTGGGCTCCAAAGAGCGGGGCCCTCTGACAGGCACTTTTTTAGCATGTCAAAGGCGTCTTGGCACTCCCAAGACCATTTAACTTGGGTCGGGGCACTCTTTTTTGTCAGATCTGTTAGGGGTGCAGATATTTCTGAAAAATTGGGGATAAACCGCCGGTAATACCCTGCTAACCCCAAAAGGGAGCGGACCTGTGTCTTTGTCTGTGGGGTGGGGACTTCCTTTATGGCGGCCACCTTGCTAGCTAGTGGCCTTACTATCCCTCCCCCAACGGCATAGCCCAAGTACTGTACTTTGTAGTGGATTTACCCAGGGCACATTTTTTTGGATTTGCAGTGAGCCCTGCTTCTCTTAAGGACGTTAGGACTGCCCTTAACCTTTTTATATGAGACTGCCAGTGTCTGCTATAGATGACAATGTCATCCAAGTAGGCCGCGGCATATGCCCTATGGGGTCGTAGTACCTTGTCCATTAACCTTTGGAACATGGCTGGAGCCCCATGTAACCCAAATGGCATAGTGACGAATTGGTATAACCCGAGAGGGGTGGCGAAGGCAGTTTTGCATTTGGATTCTTCCGCTAGAGGTATCTGCCAATATCTTTTCGTGAGATCTAGGGTGGAGATATACTCTGCTTTACCAAGCGAATCAAGCAATTCATCCACCCTAGGCATTGGATATGCATCAAATCTGGACACAGCATTTACCTTTCGCAGATCCACGCAAAACCTCACCTTCCCATCTGGTTTAGGGACCAACACGATAGGGCTACACCATTTGCTGTGGGACTCCTCGATCACGCCCAATACCAACATGTCTGTTATCTCCCTCTCTACCAGGTCTTTTCGGCCCTCTGGCAATCTATAGGGATGGGACCGTACTTTTACGCCAGGTTCTGTCTCAATCCTATGGGACACTAAATCAGTCTGCCCTGGCAGCTCAGAAAAAACATCTGGGAACTGGTCACATACATCAAGTAGGTCTGACCTTTGTTCCGTTGTTAACTGCTCTCCCATGGGAACCTGATGGTCAGTGTACGTACTACCCTTTGGAAGCTTTGGACCCAAATCCGTCTCTCCTTCCCGAGGGTGAATGAACAGTGATCTCATCGTTTTCCAGGGTTTCAGGAGGTTCACGTGGTAGATTTGTTTACCCTTCCTGGACCCTGGTTGAGAGATCTCATAGTTCACCTCCCCGGTGCGGCGGAGAACTTGGAAAGGACCCTGCCACTTCGCAAGGAGTTTACTCTCTGATGTCGGTAGTAGTAGCATCACTTGGTCCCCAGGTTGGAAGACCCTCAAGCGAGCATTTTGGTTGTACTGCCTCTCTTGACGTTCTTGAGCAGATTTGAGGTTTTCCTTCGCAAACCGACCTATCATGTCTAGGCGGTTTCTAAGGTCTATGACATACTGAAGGGTATCCTTGGAGGGGGAGGGCTCCTCCTCCCAGGATTCCTTCAGTAGGTCGAGAATACCCCGAGGTTGGCGTCCATATAGGAGCTCAAACGGGGAGAAGCCTGTGGATGATTGGGGAACTTCTCGTACCGCAAACAGGAAAGGGAGAAGTTCATCCCAAGCTCGCTTTTCAGTGTCCACAAACTTCCTAAGCATAGTTTTTAAAGTACGGTTAAACCTCTCTACCAATCCATCAGTCTGAGGATGGTAGACCGAGGTCCGGACGGATTTTACCTCCAATAACTTCAGGACATCCTGCATTAACTTTACTATGAAATTTGTTCCCTGGTCAGTTAACATTACTTGGGGAAGTCCTACCCTAGAAAACGGTTATAACAGCCTGTGAGCAACCTGTTTAGCAGTGGCTGATCTCAGAGGGAAGGCCTCAGGATACCTGGTGGCATAATCAACAACAACGACTATAAATTTATGTCCCTTTGCAGAGGGTTCTAATGGTCTGACCAGATCTACCCCAATTCTCTCGAATGGGACGGCTACCAAGGGCAGAGGAACCAAAGGAGCCGGCTTCTGTCCTTTTTGGCTAGTTAACTGGCATTCAGGATATGTCTCACATAGTTTCATGATGTCACCATGTATGCCTGGCCAGTAAAACCGGGACGAGATGCGGTCCGTGGTCTTATCTCTGCCCAAATGACCACCCCATGGGAGAGTATGGGCTAGGGTAAACACTGTTTTAATCAACCCTTTAGGGACTAGCATCTGTCGAATGACCTCCCCTGTTTGTGTAACCTTATTCACACGATATAGTATGTCATTCAACAGTTCAAAATGTTGAAACACTTTTACACCTTGTTCATCTATTATCTTGTTGTTGACCTGTACCACCTTCTCATATTGTCTAGCCAGAGCTGGGTCCTCCCTCTGCCTCTGACGGAAGTCAGGAAGATCCAGGTCTGGCAACACTCCCGTATCTATCTGTTCCCCACCCTGGTCATCCCCGGCCATGACCTGCAGTCCTTTGGGCTGACTAATGTTACCAAAAGTCCCAGCCTTTCTTAACCAGTCCTCTTTTTCCGCACGTCTCTGTTTACGTGTCTTTGGGACATGGTGTCTACTGGGGAAAATCTCTGGGGGAAAAAGGGAACAAGTCTCCGGGCTTCTCCGGTACCAGAGAAGTAGGCTCCGTAGGAGTAGGGGCCAACAATGTTTCGAGGTAGGGCCAGTCTTGGCCAAGTAGAACAGGAGCAGGTAGCCAGGGTGCAACTCCCACTAGTAGGCTAGCCTCTTGATCCTGGATACGCAGTGTAACGTTCGCCGTCGGGTATCTCTTTGTATCCCCATGGGTACACTCGATATTCCAAAGAGAGTCATAAGATAGTCTATTGCTTGGAATTAGGCCCTCTAGGATCAGGGTTTTTCCAGAGCCCGAGTCCAGCATGGTGTTTACTTTTGTCCCATCCAGAGATGCTGGGACTAACCACGGATTGTGGTCCCCTCGGAGACAAGCTGTGGCAGTGGTTCTGCCATATGAACAGTCCATTTCCTCATCTCCTGAGTCCGCAAACTCGGTCGTCCGCGGAATCTCTCGACGGGGCTCGGTGTTTGGACCTCTCCGCTGTTGGATGGGGTCCTCCCTTCTGGTTGGTGGGGTTATCCTCTCCACCGGGTGGGTGACAGGAGTCCAGGTTCTCGGGGTATACTGTGGGTGGCGGCCTCCCTTGAGTGATCCAGTGGCCTCGGACCCAGGATGGGCGTCTCTGCGGGAGTTTGTACCAGGAACCCTCCGAGATGGGAAAGGGTCTTCCGATCGGGTTGACTGGATCTCCCAAGCTGGCGGGTTGTAGACCCCTCGATTGTCTGCTCTCCTGCCTCTAGTTCACCGGAAACAACTGGTGTTTGCATCGGCCGTTCCCAGCTATCCTGTTGGGTGCCGTCGCCCAGGAAGTTTTCCACCAAGCGGACCGCTGAATCCAGGGAAAATGCAGCGTGTCTTTTTACCCAGAAGCGGGAGGAGGGGGGCAGTATATGTATGAACTGCTCGAGCACAAACTGTTCAAGGATCTCTGCCTTGTCATGTTTTTCCGGTTGTATCCACCTGGCACATAAGTCTACTAAGCGGTGGGCTACGACCCGGGGTCTGTCTCGGTTTGTATATTTGACTGTCCGGAACCGCTGTCGGTAGGTCTCTGGCGTGAGGCCTAGGCGATCCAGAATAGCAGCCTTTAGTTTCTGATAGTCCATGGCCTCGTCCGCTGGAAGAGCCTGGTAGGCTGCCTGAGCTTCCCCTATGAGGAGTGGAGCCAGAGACGTTACCCAGCGATCAACTGTCCAGCCGTGGGCCGTGGCTACCCTTTCAAAAGTGAGGAGAAATGCCTCTGGGTCTTCGTTTGGCTTCATTTTAGGCAGCATCACCGGTGGGTTATTTGGAATCCCTGGTCTGCCTGGGGTTGGGCCTTCGACCAGCAGTTGGAGTAGCTTTTCCTCTCGCCGGGCCTGTTACTCATCTTGCTAGGCTTGTCGCTCAACTTGCTGGGCTTGTCGCTCATCTTGCTGGGCTTGTCGCTCTGCTTGCTTCTCTGCTAGCTGGAGCTGTTGCTCAAGGAACTGAGAAAAAAATTTCTACATTTTTTTTTTGTGGCCCTTCAGATACAGGGGCCGTCCGACATCCTACTTCTGACACCACCTGTGGCAGGACGGCCTGTAGCTGAGGTCAGGGAACAGTCCAGACGTATAGTTTCAGGTTAAATAAAAACGTTCAGTGGCTTTATTTCTCCACAGTAACATAACATGCGGGTACACTGTCCCTTTAACAAAATAAATCCTGCTCCACTTTGGGAGAAAAACTGACTAATAACACAGCAGACCTATCTAGCAGGCTGGCTGGCTAAACCAAAACCAAACCATAAGGGGGGTAATGTCACGGTCTGTACCTATTAGAACTTACGTGACTGGAAGGCAGAAAGATAGTCTGGACCAGCCATGGCTATACTTTATCCTAGGTGAAATTCCCATGTCCTCAATGGGATCCAATTTAGGGTACCATCCATTAACCTGGAGCCTGCAATACAGAAACAGATTACAGCAGATGTAACATACCAGATAATACAGTATATAGACACTAGGAACCCATACCATCCACTGTTTACAACGATGATTATAGAATAATTCTTCCAACGAGAAGAAGAATAAAATCCCTACTTATAGTATTTGGGGTCAGGTTTCTTATCTACCCGCCCATCAAACATCTTGGTCCAGATGTAGTACACCTTTGGAGGACCAGACACTGCCTAACTTCCACCCTATCCTTATAGATGCATGTACCCACTAACCATTCTTCCATGTTGGAGCATATTTTAGACTCTGTTATATATATTTTGTCTAAAGACTTAGACTTGAGATACTCCAAAACAGCCTGCTTGAGCCAATCATGGTGGTTGTTTTCTATTTCTTCCATGATCGGTTCGGGTACATATGGGAAATTATACCCATGAGACTGACAGACCCGGTGTAGTGTGGCTCTTCAGCTCTACTGAATTTTAATATTTTGTGGCTAGCTCCTTGGCCAGGCAGCACCCAAAATTTTGGTTCACTAAGTTCTACCTCCTGATAGAAAATGGAGGGTTCCTTAGGGTATACTCATCCCTAAATTGATTTTTCCCACCCTCTTATGAAGGGCTTCAGCGATTTCCTCAGGTGTCAGTTGACCTTCCTCCCACCAGTGATCCACTACAGCAGGGGCGCGCAAACGTCTTGAGCTGCGGCCCCTGTCATGGAACAGAAATACCCCTGTCTGCCTTTTCTGTTTCAGCCCCCCTTCCTTTGGCAGTTCCCCCTGCTAGCTGCACTAGGATATCACTTTCCTTGCAGTTCTCTCTCAGCGCAGATGGAATGGATACATTATGTATCTCTTTTTCCTTCCAGTCTGTCATACCCCTGGTTGCTCTGGCAACTTCTCCAGTCCTCCTAGTTTTGGGCTTTCCCATTTTCCCCCCTGTCTTTTGCTGACAGTTAGTACAGTCTCACTGAACCTTTAGTGTGACCCTTGCCCCTCACTTCCTTTTCCACCATTACCTCTGGATGAGTGAGCACTGCTGTAACTCCTGTATGGTAGGATTATCTTTTCACCTGCTCTTAACTACCAAGGCACCCACAGAGAGACACTATTCATACATCAACATCTCTTCACAAGTGACTGTATTTTATGCTACTTTCCCCAAATAAAGTAAGAAAAGAAACAGAACTTGTTGTGCTTGGAAAAGAGGGCCGAGTTGACACTATCTGGGCTAAATCATATTACACGTGACCCCTGGCTTTCAGAATAGCGAAAAGATACTGTGTGCCTTACAGACACTTACAGGAGCTGCTACTCCAGACTCCATGATAAAACAGAGCAGTCTCAGAAGCACCAAGTAGCTCAAACTGCACTCAGCCTGCAGCCCTAACAGACAAGCAGCAGCTTACACTGCACAGCAGCTTTGCAAACAAACAGTGCTTCTTACACGAAACCTAATTGCCTTTCTCTGTCTGAGTTCACCCTCTGCACAGCCGCATAGTGAGGAGCCACCATCTCACCTACCCCTGCGCACATCCCCACGGCTAGCGCCATCAAGGGCCACGCTACCGGACACCCGCCAGGACACGGGTCAGAGCCACCGGACACCTGTGAGTACAGCTACCCCAACGCTGAATGCTGCAGGACACCGCTCGGCATCATCTGAGACAGTCGCCCATCGCTGACACAGGTAAAAGACCGCACGCCACACGCACTGGCTAAAGGCCTACACACACCTACAGAATGGCAGAACTCAGAGCCTCACCAGACATCACGTAGGAAAGCGATCACTCAGACACCGAGACCGCTGCGCAACTGCAACAGGCGCAGGCAGGCGCAAGGCCCAAACGGACAGTCACACTGACACAAAAGGCCCGCGAAAAATATGAGACTGACATTGAAGCACACCGCGCTAAATTAGAGTTGGCCTGGAACACTACCACACTTGGGATACGCAATGTCGCCGCCGCTGGCAATTCTGTACAACAGCTGGAGCAGGCAATAAATCAATTAAAGATAGACCACTTATGCTACCAAGGGCTGTCAGAGGCATACGTCACATACTTGGCCAGGGCTAATACCGGCGAAAGCCTACAAGAAAGGGACTTACAGCACAATGTTGACTTGGCACGTGACAGCCGCGTGCGAACCGCCATCGCAGACGCCCAAAGCGAGAGAAAAGAGCTCCTCCTGGAGCACGTCCAGGCACTCAAGCAGGTCCAGGCACTCATCAAGGTCAGCAAGATCAGCGCAATCTCACGCGTCTAGCGCAAGCGCAAACGCTACCAAGGCGCGAGCCACCGCAGAGGCCATGTGCCAGGGCCGAATATGGTCACAGAGAGGCAGCTGTAAGGGCAGAAAAGGCGCGCATAGAAGAGGAGGAGCAGGTCGCCTCCGCCGCCAATGCCACCGCCGCCGCTGCCAATGCCGCTGCTACCGCCGCCGCTGCCAATGTACGTAGAAAGGCCAAATTAGACGCGGATCTAGAGGCTCTAAGCAAAGAAGAGGACGCCGCTGCCGCCATAGCCCAAGCCAAAGTCTTAGAAGCAGCTGCGAGACAGGACGGCATTGAGCTACCGTACAGACAGATAGCCTCAGAGGATCCAATCCAACGCACTGAAGACTACGTAAGGAGCCTCTTCAGCGTAAACACCAGCGCACCATCTCAATATGGAGAGAGTGACTCCACAGACACCGAAGACTTGCTAGGCCCACGAGGAGAAGATGCTGTTCCTTCAATGGTACATGCTGCCTGGGATAGCCACAGCCGCAACAGTGATCCATGCGCCAGCACGCACACGGATGCACCACAACAGGCTCGCAATCCAGGTACACCCACGCGGAAGAAAACAGCCCCTCACACAGGCCAGCAGCCATCACGCGTCCACGCCAAGGAAGAGGCGACCGCACAGACCCTCCTAGCAACTACCTCAGAATGGGACAAACACTCAGATGCCTCAGGCCTGACAGACATGGTCAAGTACATGATTCGGCGTGACCTGGTGCAAGCAGGACTCACCAGCTTCGACGACCGCCCTGAGAACTACCGGACGTGGAAGTTCATGTTCAAAGACGCAATCAACAGCTTGGACTTCTCAGCAAGGGAGGAGCTCAACCTGCTATTCAAGTTCCTGGGGAACGAATCCAGGAAGCACGCGAAGAGACTTCGGGCGGCAAACGCGCACCAACCCCAAGTAGGTCTTGACCTAGTGTGGGAAAGGCTAGAAGAGTCCTACGGCAGCCCCGAAGCAGTCGAGGATTCGCTCTTCAAAAGAGTCCACAGCTTCCCCAAGATCACAACAAAAGACTACTCGAAGTTACGAAAGCTCGGGGACCTGCTGCAAGAATTGGAGTTCGCAAGGAAAGACCATTCCTTAATAGATCTCAACGTCCTAGACTCAGCTCGTGGAGTGAGACCCATCCTGGAGAAGCTACCCTTCAACCTCCAAGAAAAATGGATCTCACGAGGCTCCAAATACAAAAGGGAGAAGCAAGTCGTCTACCCCCCATTCTCAGTTTTCTTGAGCTTCATTCGCGAAGCAGCAAGGACGAGGAACGACCCCAGCTTCATCTTAGGGGCGCAGACTACATCCAGCGCCAGCCACCCGAGGAATGAGAGACCAGTGGCGAGATACGGTAACACTCAAACCCCCATCTCGGTCCACAGACGTGCCTCCCACGACCCAAACTACTCCCGATCAGCCGGTCGCCGGAGACGAGAAACCGAGGGACCCAAACAGGGAATATCCCATACACAAGAAGCCACACCCACTTAACAAGTGCTTTGGGTTCAGGATGAAGTCCCTAGAGGAACGCAAGAAGTTACTTGGAGAATTTAGAGTTTGCTTCAGGTGCTGCGGTTCCATGACTCACCTAGCCAGGGACTGTAAAGAAGAGATCAAATGCACAGTGTGCGAAAGCGACAAGCACGTGACATCGTTACACCCAGAGGCGCTGACACTCCACCAACTCAAGAACCCATCCTCCGTAGCTGAGCATGGTGGGGAGGAAGGAGAAGGAGAGTCAACATTCGTCACATCTCAGCGCACTGAGGTTTGCGGAAAAGAAGGTGACAAAATATCCTGCTCCAAAATATGCCTTGTCGCAGTACACCCCCAGGGACAACCTGAGAAGGCCATTCGGATGTACGCAATCCTCGACAACCAGAGCAACCGATCGCTGGTCAGGTCAGAGTTCTTCGATATGTTTAACATACAAGACGGTGCTTCTCCTTACACTCTCAGAATTTGCGCAGGGCGAATGGAGACCACAGGGAGAAGAGTGAATGGCTACACCATATGCTCAATAGACGGCAAAGTGAACATGCCCCTTCCCACACTCATCGAGTGCAGCCACATGGCCACAAACAGGGACGAGATTCCCACACCAGACGTGGCACTCCATTACCCCCACCTCAAAGGAATAGCCAACCACATCCGACCGGTAGAACAAGGCGCCAAGATCTTGCTGCTGCTCGGTAGGGACATCATGAGGGTACATAAAGTCCGTAAACAGCATAACGGACCCCACAACGCGCCATACGCCCAAAGACTTGACCTAGGATGGGTGATAGTGGGCAACGCGTGCACCAACAAAGAGCACGGGCAAGACTACGTTGATGCCCGCAGAATGGTGGTGACAGAATGTGGACACACATCTCTCTCTGAACCAAGTCTTGGCCATCTCCAAGTGACCGAAGGGCCTAGTGAAGCGAAAAGACAAGGTCATACTCCTGAGATCAACAAAATTCTCCTCACGTCGGGGGATGTGACAATGGCCTAGGATGCTCAGCTGTCCAGACAGCTAAGGATGATGAGTCGATTCCACCGAGGGAAGGAAGTAACCTCCCAAAGGTGACCGACAAAGGGATCGTCCAAAAGGCAATAAACAATTAAACGGTCCTCTCGCGAGCAATGGCACGACTAAGACGTACAGTTGTTCCTCTCCACAGAGTATCAAGCGACAAAGCAGCCAGCTGCCACGGCTGGCATAGGCGCAAAAGATTGCGCCCTACAGGTGAAGCCACAGTGTCAAAAAGACTGTCCTCTCACACGTCTAAAAAGAGACAGCCACAGAGACATTTCATAAAGGGACTTACTAGGGCAAAAGAGACTGTTCTTCGTTACGTCCAGGGAGAGAACAACCTCCTGATGGCAGTTAACAAAGAGACACAAAAGCGTTTCACCAAACTACGGGGAGATGTTCTCGTGCTAGAGGAATGCACCAATGACTTACGGTGCACAGCGTTCCAGACAACAAGGAACGATGACAAGCAAACACCATCAAGGGAAGATAGAGGATTCCCGAAGTTAACAGTCAAGGAGCTCTCTAAAGACGGACTAAGCAGTTGGGTGACTCCGCTACCATTCCATTCACCAAAAGGACGCCTCCCGAACAATGGAGAACCTGCCACCCCTAGGCTCACTTCGCTCGGCCGCAACCCACAAAGGGAGCCGGGACCAAGAATCAAATTGTGGTCTTCACGCGGAAGAGATTCCTTAGCGGACACGCAGAACCAGCGCCTTCACTGAAGGAAGGTAAAAAATGCCGGCACCTCCCATCATCTGGTGTCCACCACCGTTAGAAACCCAGCCAGGTCTGGGTAACATTCAACTCCAATGCTTGGCACTCACCCCAGGAAGTCCTGATTCTGGTACCGCAACCACCATCTTGACAACGTCATCAGGTCTGCTGATATTGAGAGGCCGCCTGGCAAGCACAAGTTTGGCGGCGGCAATGACTTCACATCCGGCTTCGCCGGAAGTGCATCACCCCACGGCACACCAAACAGGGCTCCGCTTGGCTCCTCATCTTGGAAGGCGGCAAGCAGACTCATGTTGGACGAAGACGATGGAGCCTCACCCATCCGGAGGTAGGGGACATCCTCCGGCTCCACAGGTTCCTCATCAGCGCCTCCAGTTGCAGTAGGCTTCAGGGATCCTGAAGACAGTCCCCTCCACGACAGATAACTTTCATACTCCTACCTAATTGACTGCTACTCAGGCCAGAGTATATAAAAAGGATCTTTATTCAGGCAGCCACTGTGGATGTCATTAGTATGTAGTTAGGGATGGATTTCAGATTTCTGGAGGGTACCGGGCTTCTTATAATGGTGATGCCTGGAGCTCTGTTAGATCTTGGGTTGCAAATAGCCCCAGGAGGGACTGCAGGCATATCGCTACCCTAGGAGGGGCAGAGCTGAACGCCTCTCTCTTCCCCAGATGGGAAGGACTCTCTCTATAATTTGGAGTGCTTCCTCCCTAATGCAGAAAGGGCTGCACCATAATTGGCTGCAACACAGACCCAGTGTCACCGCCTCTCCTGACACTCAGGGAGGCTGTATGAGGGGGGTGGGGGTTAACCCCAAAGGGTAGCCTTTCACTGTCTATATCTATTAGAACTTACGTGACAGGAAGGCAGAAAGATAGTCTGTACCAGCCATGGCTATAGCTGCAGTATCTCTTATTTTGTAAAATTACTAGATGGGAAGCAGTGAGTATCCAGAGGGGGGGTCTCCCTCCCCCCATCCTCTCCTCCCTTCCCCCATCCTCGCCTCCCTTCCCCCATCCTCTCGCCTCCCTTCCCCCATCCTCTCTCCTCCCTTCCTCCATCCTCTCTCCTCCCCCCCATCCTCCCTCCCTTTCCCCATCCTCTCTCCTCCCTTTCCCCCATCCTCTCTCCTCCCTTTCCCCCATCCTTTCTCCTCCCTTCCCCCCAACCTCCCTCCTCCCCCCCATCCTCTCTCCTCCCTTCCCCCCATCCTCTCTCCTCCCTTTCCCCATCCTCTCTCCTCCCTTCCCCCCAGCCTCCCTCCTCCCTTCCCCCCATCCTCTCTCCTCCCTTCCCCCCATCCTCTCTCCTCCCTTCCCCCTATCCTCTCTCCTCCCTTCCCCCTATCCTCTCTCTCCTCCCTCCCCCCATACTTTCTCCTCATCCTCCCTCCTCCCCCATCCTCTCTCCTCCCTCCCCCCATACTTTCTCCTCATCCTTTCTCCACCCTCGCCCCATTCTTTCTCCTCCAGCCTCTCCCATATATGCACACAAACACTACACCATACACACACACATACCAAACATGCAACATTAGTGTAACACACACCATATACAAATACACATTTATATTCAACATATTTAAAAAACTCTAAATATACAATATATATGCATGTAATGCATGAAACACACATATGCATTACAAATACACACACTTACCAACACACATACACACACTTACCAACACAGACACACACACCAACACACACATATAAACACACACACACACATATACACACAAGGAACTGGGAGATGTAGAGAGGAGCAGCTATGGAGCTCAGCAGCGCCACCTGCTTTCTGGAAGTGGTTAAGCAGCCGCACAAGCCTGCTTTCCTCCCTCCTCCCACCTACAACTGTTCTGTGATCAGCTCCCCACTCCGCAGCCGGCACCCTCCGCTCTCCTCCTACCCACCCAAGCCTGTGTCTGTCTGAAGAGAAACAGATGGTCCGTCGACAGGGGGGGGGAGTGGGCCACCCAACAGTGTGGGACCCGGGCCTTGCCCGGGCTATAGCTACACCCCTGGATCTCCTCCATTATTGGCACATGTCAGATCCTACTTTTAATGGTATCCATATCCGGGACCGTTTGTTTATTCCAAAAGGACGCTATGCAGCATCCAGTAGCAACAAGAATATGGGAAATCAGTTTATGGGAAAGTTTAGGGATACTAGGCACCAGCCTAAATAAATAAAACCTCCGGATATGGGACAAGGACCCATTCTTTCCACAAGATCTAAAACACACTGAGGAGCAGAAACTGTTAAAGTAATGTAAACGAATCGGAGTTAGATACCAACGAAACAACAACTTATAGTTATTCTTCTTAATGCCAGATTGATCTCCCATATGTCAGACAGTTCCTTTTCATCAAGGGAATCTCACAGTTCCTCCTCCCACCTTAACATATAAGTACATTTGTGGTCAACATCAAAGCACAGCAGCACATGATAAATCATGGACAGCAGACCTACTGTATGTTGAGATAGAAATACTTAAACAGAGACTCAAATGGAGTAATAGAGGAGGGAGGGACTTTACTTCAAATTGATTAGATTACAAAATGTTTGACCTACACATAACTAAAAAGTTCAGAGGATGGAATTTTGTTAGTCTCCTGTAGATCCTTAAACTGCATGATATTGCTCCTAAATAGCATATCTTTTACTTTGGTGATGCCAATCGATTTCCATGACAGGAAGGCTGAACTAGACGTTGCAGTTCCAAAATCAGGGTTGTTGAAAAGCGGAGTCATGCTGAATTTGTAGACATGAGGGTTAATTTGATTTTAAGTAAATCCTATAGGGATAGAGAATGCTTTATCACAGGATGAGACAAGATCTCTTGGGGTCTATTTGTTTATTTGCCCAGACAACCGAGTTTTGTATTTTGACACAGCAATGAGATCTGCTCTTGTAGTTTCATAAAAGCAGTTGATGTAGCTGATAAATTGGGAAGAGTTAATCCACCCAGCTCTGAAGGCCTTATGGAGAACAATTCTGTTGATCCATGTATAAGGAATCTGTCTGAACATCCAGGAAGTGACATCAGCTTGTCCGAAGCTGCCATGGCCATTCTGCTTCCTGGAAAATCCTGACCTTTCTCCCTTGACAGGAAATCATGCTCTCACTGCCAGCAGCTGCCTTAGGCCTTAAATAGCAGGCAGTTGCTACTAGTCTATGCTCGTGGATACCTTGTCCTGTTTGAGCTCTCCTTTGCCTTTGTTTTGCCTGCTGCCTGTCTTGATCTTGGAACTGAATCTGACCACCCCTTGCTTGCCGCCTGCCTTGACCTTGGAACCGGACCCGACTACCCTTTGCCTGTCGCCTGCCTCGACCTCAGAACCGGACCTGACTACCCCTTGCCTGCTACCTGCCTCGACCTTGGAACCTGACCTGACTACCGTTGCCTGCTGCCTGCCTTTACTTCTGCATCCCAGGCCAAGGTCGGTGTATTACTCCCTACCTTTGCCCTGCGGGTCCGTATCCTGTTTTGCAGTCAGCAACGTTACACGTTGCACGAGCCAAGAAATGGACCCCACAGAGGTAGCAAACGCCATTTCCCGTCAGGACCAGCTTCTGGGAACCCATGCCACCCATCTAGCTATGTTGGATCAGAAACTGAATTCCATCTCCGCTATGCTGCAGACCCTGTGCAGCCACCTCAGTACCCCCAGTGTGACCCCATCTATGCCCATGCTTTTAGCTCGTGCTGCTGCACCAGTATCTGTGTTCCTAAGGGAGCCCCGGATCCCGACCCCTGTCTGCTATGGAGGGCTTCCCTCAGCTTGCAGAGGATTCTTGAACCAGTGCCATGTGCAGTTCGACACACAGCCATCACCCTTCTCTGCCCACCGCTCTCGAGTGCATATATCTTCTCGCTCCTCACGGATGAAGCATTAGCTTGGGTGTGACCTCTTTATGAAAAGGGTTCCTCCTTGGATGATTCCGTCGCTTTTATGCAAACCTTCCGGACAATATTTGATACCCCCGGCCATGCAGCTTCCAATGAATTTTCACTACTACAGTTAAAACAAGGCTCTCGCACTTTGGGACAATATGCTATCGAGTTTAGGACTCTGGCAGCAGAGACTGATTGGAACGAGGGGGCTTTAAAGGCTGCTTTCCGTTAGGGCATTGAGGAGTGGCTGAAAGACGAACTGACATACAGGGACCTACCCGCAGTTCTGGAAGGCCTGATCACCCTTTGCATGTCCCTGGACCTTCGGATGAGGGAGAGATGCCAGGAGCAGGATTGTTCTCACAGATTCCGGTCTCTTCTGTTGACTCCACCTATTCAGGCTCCGTCCAATGAAACGCCAGGAGATCTATGCAATTGGGTAATTTGCGTTTGACAGAACGGGAGAAGCAGCACCGGGGATCCTTGGGGTTGTGCCTTTACTGCGAGAAGGGTCATATGGTACAAACCTGTCCAAAGAAGTCGGGAAACACCCACGCCCAGAGCAAGTAGAGGAGTTTCCTCTGGGTATCTTCACTTTCTCTCCATCTCCTTGTCACTTGATGGTCCTCATCTGCCTATCCTAGAAAGACCAATCTGTGATAACCAAGGCCATCGTGGACTCTGGAGCCACTGGTATTCGCTCAACGGATCAAGATTCCTCTTCAGAGAGGACGTACCCCTAGGTATCTCTTCCATTTATGGTAGACCGTTGGGATCGGGAGTCATATCACAAGAGACGGTGCAATTCAGGACTACGGTTGGTGTTTTGCACCACAAACTTGTCCAGCTGGATGTCATCAAGTCACCAGCCATCGATGTGGTTCTACGGCTTCCCTGACCCCCAATCCCAAGATTGACTGGATTTCGGGACAGATAAGAAATTGGGGGTCTGCCTGCCATGGCAAATGTCTTTCACCCTGTCGTCCGGTGGGTTCTCTTCTACTGCCTGCACTGGAGGACTTACCCGGTCTCCCGGCCTGTTATTCTGACCTGAGGCAGGTATTCGACAAGGGACCGACTGAAGAATTACCTGTGCATCGACCGTTTGATTGTGCGATCGATCTTATTCCTGGGATGGCTCCTCCTCATGGACGTACATATCCTCTTTCCGAACCAGAAACCAAGGCGATGAGGACATAAATTGATGAGAACCTGAAGCGAGGATTCATTCTCAAATCCTGTTGGTGCAGGTTTTTTCTCTGTGGCAAAGAAGGATGGGTCATTGAGACCTTGTCTTGATTACCGGGGTTTGAATAAAATCACTGTCAAGAACCGGTATCCTCTTCCTCTGATCATCAAACGCTTTGATCATCTACGTGGGGCAACAGTTTTGACCAAGCTCGATTTAAGAGGGGCCTATAACCTTATAAGGCTAAGGCAGGGTGGCAGGTGGCAGGAAAATCACTTTCAACACACGCGGTGGCCACTACAAGTACTTGGTGATGCCCTTCAGCCTCTGCAAAGCACCCACAGTTTTCCAGTTCTTCGTGAACGAAATTTTCAGACACATGCTAGACTCCTCAGTTACCGTATACCTTGATGATATCCTCATCTATTCTAAAACCCTGGAACAACATCAGCAGGTGAGGGTGGTCCTTAAATGCCTCCTGAAGAACAATCTCTTCGCTAAATTTGAGAAGTGCGAATTCGAGAAATCCTGTCTTTCTTTTCTCGGAGACATCTCTGCCCAGGGCCTAGAAATGGATCCTGCCAAGGTTGCTGCTGTTCTGGACTGGCCAGTATCTAAGGGATTAAAAGCTATTCAGAGATTCTTGAGTTTGCAAACTGTTACAGGCGATTCATTCAGGATTTTTCCAACATCGTTACATCAAAGCCATGACAAATAAACAGGCAGATCACATGAACTGGTCTCCGCGGGCTCAGGCAAAGACATTTTTTTTCTTCTGCACCCACCCTGAAACACCCCGATCCTTGTCATCCTTTTATCGTCGAAATGGATGCCTCTGACGTTGGAGCAGTCACAGTCCTGTCACAGAGAAGTGAGTTTCAGGGTCGTTACATCCGTGTTCCTTCTTCTCTAAGAAGTTTTCTCCTGCGGAACACAACTACGATGTGGGACAACTATGATGTGGGAACTTCTAGCCATTAAAATGGCCCTGGAGGACTGGAGACACTTTCTTGAGGGAACCACCATACCAGTCACGATTCTTGTGGACCATAAAAACTTGGAATACCTCGACAGGGCATGCAGGTTAAACACTCGCTAGGCTAGATGGGCACTCTTTTTCACTCACTTTAATTAGGTTATCTCCTATCATCCGCGTTCCAAGAATGTAAAGGTGGATGCCCTATCACGCCTGTTCTCCACAGACGACACTGATTTGACGGACCTTTTTTTGGCCAGAATTAAAAACAGAGATAAAGGACTTTGTCTCGGCCTGCGGTGTGTGTGCCAGAACTAAGGTTCCTCAAACACTTCCTTGTGGACTTCTGGAGCCACTGCCTATACCCTTCAGTCCTTAGATGCACCTTTCCATGGAAATTATTGTGGAACTTCCCCCCTCTCAAGGCATGACTACGATTTTGGTTATTGTGGATCGTTTTACTAAACAGGCTCATTTTGTACCCTTAAAATCTTCCCTCCGCCCCGGAACTGGCAGACATCATCACCAAGGAGGTATTTCGTCTGCATTGACTGCCTTTAGAGATCGTCTCAGACAGGGTGTCTCAGTTCATCTCAAAATTTTGGAAGGCGATTAGGGATTGATCTCCATTTCTCATCTGCTTACCACCCACAATCTAATGGTAAACCAAGCGCACCAATCAATTCCTGGAGCAATACCTCAGGTGCTATACAAATGAACATTAGAATTATTGGGCAGAGCACTTACCACTAGCAGAGTTTGCCTGCAACAGTCTATCACATGACTCCCTGGGCTGTTCCTCCTTTTTCACAGCTTGGGTTTACCATCCACGTACCCTTCCCCTTCATTTTCCACCAGTAGATGTTCCAGCGGCAGATAACAGGGCATAGAATTTACAGGACCTTTAGGAAGGGGATTCAGGCAACCCTTCGCTCGGCTACCGAGAGACCAAAAAAATCAGCGGATAAGCACCAGAGGCCATCACAACCATACTCCATCAGGGATAAGGTATGGCTTTCAACGCGAAGCACCCGTTTACGCCAACCTTCTGCTACACTCGGACCACGGTTCATTGGTCCATACAGCATCATCCAGAAGATAAATGAAGTCATCTTTCAACTGGAACTCCCCTCCTCTTTAAAAATTCCCACCACTTTCCATGTGCCCCTCCTGAAACCTGTGGTGAGGATTTGCTTTTCTGATTATCCTCCCCCTCTTAGTCCAGTAAATGTTGAGGGTCAAATTGAATGTGAAGTGCGGCAGATACTTCGCTCTCGTAACTCCAGAGGACAGATTCCATATCTGGTTGATTAGAAGGGGTATGGTCCTGAGGAAAGGAGCTGGGTGAAGTCTTAGAATCTTCATGCTCCAGCTCTAGTCAAGGCGTTCCATTGTCATCAGCCAGAAAAATCAGGACCTGGAGTTCAACCCTGAAAGGGGGATACTATAAGGGATCTGTCTGATCATCCAGGAAGTGACATCATCTGATGCGAAGCTAACACGGCCATCCTGCTTCCTGGAAAATCTTACCCTTACTCCCCTGATAGGAAATCAGCCTCTCTTTGGCTCTCATTGCCAGCACCTGCCTCTAGCCTTAAATAGCAGGCAGTTGATACTAGTCTTTGCTCATGCAAAGTACTAGATACCTTATCTTGTTTTAGCTCTCCCTTGCCTTGTTTTGCCTGCTGCTTGTCTTGACCTTGGAACTGAATCTGATCACGCCTTGCCTGCCGCCCACCTCGACCTCGGAACCGGACCTGACTACCCTTTACCTGCCGTCTGCCTCGACCTCAGAACCTTTATTGTCTTGCAATCTTAATGGAAAATGCCCAAGAGTTACATGTATACGGGGGAGAAGGTTCATTTTTTACCGATATAACCTTGTCTGTCTATGATATGCAATATTTACTCCAGGACTCCATATGCTTTTTCAAATTGCCAATCATCTTAGGTGATTTTCTTTGTAGAGAGTCTGATAAGATATAGTGATATTAATACCGAAAAGGGAGGAGGATTGCCAGGGGAAGTCAAAATTGAGACTAAGGAGTTTAGCCAAATTGATGTTGAGGCTCAGGGATTTTGAATAATTTATTGTAAAACCTGAGACTGAAACATAATTACTTGATACCTGGAAGAAGTTAGGGACGGACATGAGAGGTCTAGAGAGAGTCAATAAAATGTAAATCGTCAAACAGAGATAAAAATCATCCCGCTTCCCGTGGGCCAATAGGAAACAGCAAAGTTATCCCTGGCGGCTTCCTATTGACCCACTTGCCGCAAAACCTTTCAATATGTAAGAGATACAGGCATCACCTTCCGATGAAAGTATCTCTGGCAGCGGGGGTTACCTGGAGCTAAAATGAATGGCATTCAGCTCTGGAGATTCCCCCTCCTCCCCCATGCTTCCCACCTAGGAGGGAATGATTGTTTTTTTTTATGGCAATGCTACTTTAAGAGGAAAACTGTAAAACAAGTTAAATAAAATAAAACATAAGATGAATACTCCAAAACAAGAATTAAATCTTTCTTACAATAGCTATAATTATAGCCAACCTTTTTGCACAGTGCGCACAAATTGCACAATTTTGTAACAGGTGGTTCCATTGAATTAAATAGCAAATTGCACAATACCAAATTAAAAACTCATGCTGACTATGTTAGCTACATCTGTACACTATGAATTAAACAGACTAACTTTGAATGACATACAAAGTGCTTTAATAAACAATAAAGTTCCCTATAAAATGAAATGGCAAAAGCAGGGGAAATGTTGACAGTGATATCAATGTAGGGAAGCTCATAAAGTAAAAGCATTGGCATTGAACCGAATGCTGGCATATTGAATGATGCCCATCAACTGACAGTGATAACTCTTGCATCTTCCCAAGACTAATTGAATGTCTCTCTTAAACCTCTTATTCTCCCCAATGTCCCTCTTTAACCCCTTTCCCCTGT
The DNA here is from genome assembly GCF_040206685.1 of Ascaphus truei. Taxonomy (NCBI): domain Eukaryota; kingdom Metazoa; phylum Chordata; class Amphibia; order Anura; family Ascaphidae; genus Ascaphus; species Ascaphus truei. The sequence goes on along the minus strand of NC_134486.1, from coordinate 307,664,893 downwards.
GTCTCTCTTAAACCCTTTCCTCTCTCACAATGTATCTCAACTCCTTCCCTCCATGTCTCTCTTAAACCCCTTGGATATCCCGCCATTGTACCATTTTATCTCTTAACCTCTTACCCCCGAATGTCTCTCTTAAACCCCCTGTCCCCACAATGTCTCTCATAAACCCCTTCCTACCCAACAATGTCCCTTTTAAACCTTTCCCCTCCACCACAGTGTTTCTCTTAAAGAGACATTGGAGGAGGAGAGGCGAGGAAAGGGGTTAAGAGACATTTTGCTGACTTTACATTTTTTGTTTTCTATTGGGTGTTTATCGCAATAAATTATTTAATGTTGTGTCATTGGAATTCTTTTGTTATCGGCCAAGCCTAGGAAAGACAAGCTCGAAGCAGGTTGCAATAGTCCAATCTGGATATAATTAGCGAGTGAATAAGAATTTTGGCAGACTATTCAGTGCATTATTGCAGAAGTCAAATGGACAGGATTTGGTGATGTACTGAATGTTGAATTACACGTACTGTATTAATTTTCCAATGGAAGAGGTAGAAGACGAGAAGAACAGAGCCCTTTAGTACGCCACATTTGAGTACGAATGAAGAGGAGAATTTGTTATATAGGAAACTAGAAGGGGGCAGTGTCACGAAGGCCAATGGAATAGAGTCCATGCAAAAAGAGGGAATGGTCAACATTCTATTGGACCTTTCTGCAAAAGCAGCAGAGAGGTCCAATAGAATGAGTAAGGAGAACTGCCTTTGTGAATTTGCCTTGTGAAGATCATTGTTGACATTTGTTTGGGCACTTTCAGTGGAGTGGTAGATGGAATGCAGACGTCAGTGTATCAAGTAGAGTTATAAAAAAGTCCAGCATGAAGTTATAATGAATGAAGTAGCCAACTCTGGACAGGAAAGGGACAGAGAAGAAAGAGGCGTTTGCAAAGAGGTATAAAATGGAGTAGGGTCTGTTTTATATAAGTTCAGATAGCTGGGAGGGGAATGAGTCAGAAAGTAAAGTGAGGGAGACAGAAAGGTTATGGTGATCAGAGAGAGGATATGGTAAATTAGACAAATTAGAGAGTGAGTAGAAGCAAGAGAACACAAGGTCAAGTAAATTATCATCATGATATGTAGGAGAACTGGTCTATTGAGAGAGACCAAATGAGGAGGTGAGAGGCAGATGGGGCATTAATATTATCAATAGTAATATTAAACCCCCCCCTAAAATTAGAGTGGGGTGTTAGTACAGAGAAATTGTGGAAGCCAGACAACACAATTGTTGAGAAACTGGGACCATAGAGAACCGTCACACAGATATGCAGGGAAAAAAAATACAGATGGTGTATGCTTTAAAGGAGGAAAATGAGAGAGAAGGACAAGGGAAAGTACATCCAGGAGAGTGCATGATGACTACTCCAGCATGTCTGTTTCCTATTCAGGGCCACTGTGAGACAGTGCAGCAGGTTAGGCAGCATCAGAGAGGGTGAGCCGTGTCTTAGTGATGGCTAGTAGGTTGAAAGAGTTCATGAACTGCAGTAAATGTATTGCAGACAGAGCAGGAAAATGGAAGGGAGGCAGGGAATGTGAATAAGGCTGCAGTGCTTGGCTGTGCGGTATATAGAAGTACTTCTATAAATACTCTTTGACAATGCATAACGATCTCAGGAGTAAAGGGTTTATGTTTTTCTTTTTATAAATACTGATAGCAAATGTGCACAGGGCTAAGTAGGAAGTAGAAACATGTGGATAATATGTTTAAAGAAGTGTTCAGTCATGTTAAAATGTCAGTGATAATTTGTCCCCTGTTCAATTATTGATCCGATTTTGCATAGATACCTTTTTGATTTACTGTATAGTACCATTGTTTTTGTAATGCCTTATAAAGCATTTAGCATCTCAGTCACTTAAGAGTTAATCCTTAATTTGCTAGATTAACACATTTTCAATACGCAATAAGGCTTCTCAACTATCTTCTAGTAACATCCTGTTCCCCCATACTATATTAAATGTACTTTTCTTTTCTGATTCTGGCACGGCACCTAAACCAAGAACATTTCACATTATGTTTTGACAGGGAACAGTTTTATACTACATAGTGACCTTACAAGCATGAATTCCTCTCCTTTCCCAGCAAAAGAAATAGAGTTTTTTTTGCAGATGGAAACCAGGGGCCTTTCCATTACACTTTACACAAACAACAAGAGAAGAATAATGTGATTGGATTAACATGGTCAGCAGGGATTCCTTGTTGTACTACTTCAAAAAATATAACATAATAATATATTTTCAAAATTCGTAATTTTGATGTTTGAACAATTTTGGACAAAATTTTTAAAGAGGTTTTGTGTGTGTGTGTGTGTGTGTGTGTGTGTGTGTGTGTGTGTGTGTGTGTGCTAAAGCTGTTATTAGAGATAAGTAGGATTGCACTCAACAATGAATTTACAATCTTTTAAAATTAATGTTTTGGTTACACTCATAGGATAAAAAAATTACTATTCTCTAACTGTGAAGCAAACAGAAAATAGGGTGCTCTTCTAATCACCTTTACTTGTAATAGATGCAGTAGGTGATAAAATGAATACAATCTAGCAGTTCTAAACTGAACAATACCTTATTTATAATAAATGGTGATAATGTGAAAGCTATATGTTGTGATAAAAGTGACTCAATTATTAAAAAAGTTACTTAATTATTTAATTTGTGAATAATTTGTGAAATCTGAATACAAATACAAATAAAAACCGCTTCTCTAAAGACCCAATTGAACTATCCTAATTGTTCTTCACTGTCAATGTTCTCACAAATATAGGAAGCACTGGTTTCCAGCTCAGATATTCAGAATAAAAGAGAAATAATGTACATATAGTGTAATATAGATCAGCGGTGTGCAAACTGAGATTTTTTTTGGGCGGAGCGGCTAACTTACCCGGCTTCCGTGTCCACTCGTCTCCATGACCCTGCGGCGCATCATTTGACGCCAATTGCCATGGAGACGCAGCGGCAAATGACGCTGTGGGTCACAAGACCCGAGGTGTCATTTGACACTGCAGGGGGGGGGGGGGCGCGACACAGGGGGAGAGCAGGCAGCCCTGATATAGATAATACACTTGTAATAAGCTTGGAGGAAGACTTCAATACAGCCAAAGATTTGAATATCCACCGGCACTAGGCACTTAGCTGTGGTGGTTGCCTCCTGCCGCCCTCCTGAATCGCAGCGTCAAATGACGCTGTGGACGTCACGTTGGTGTTGCCATGGTAACGTGACTACATGACATAATTTGAATCCGCGACACCGCGTTGCCATGTCAACAAGACGCCGTATGATATTCAGAAGGAGGGCAGCAGCAAGGAGGCGGCCGCCACAGCTAAGTGCTTTCCCATTAGGACCGATTGACCCGAGAGCGCAGCAAATGTATATGGGGCGAACATTTTTGCCGCCCTAGGCCCGGGCCTAATGGAAACCCGCTACTGCTTCAATCATTACACTCACATGGCTCAATTAAATTAAACGCATGTCGGAAGATATAATGTTGTAAAATACTCTTCAAACGAGAGGATATTTCTCCATTGGACTCGCCGATAAAATCCCTCTTTGGTAGGTATGTATTTCCTGGTTTGGGAGGAATCTCTTTGAGGTTTAGAGAATCTGGAGGGACAGTGGTCAGGCTTGTATAAGGAGGATGGCATTCATCTTTTTTACATTGTCCTGGACATCTTTAATATGGGTCTTCAGGACAGGCGGAGAGATCTGTGGGTCTGGTGGGGGTCTAGGCAAATATTAGGGGGTAAAATTGCCTGGCTTTTGGTTGAGGGTACTATTCAGATTGCATGTAGTAAGCATGGATCAGTGATCCAGTTTAAAGAAGGCTGAAGCTGAAGTTGATGGGCTTTGCTAAGGCAGCTGGTCTAGCGATGTCCTTCTGGATATATATATATATATATCTTTTGAAAAAGGGTAATTTAGTTTAACCCTTTGGCCAAAGCCTTATAAGCCTGCAAGCCACTTCATGGCATGACACTTACAAACGTATATATATATATATATATATATATATATATATATATATATATTTTATTTTATTTTTTTTGTGGTACTTTTGGGGGTTTATATGAGCGTACATGGTATCTGTGTGTTTATTAACTTTGTCCAGCTGGTCTCAGCTCCTCCCCAGATTTTAAGCTTGCCCCTCCCCACTTTCCATATGTACAGGTCTTTTCATGCTGCTGTTTGTGATAGATCCAATGCAGATAATTATTCCTGTAATTATACAGGTAAATAAGAATTTGAATCAGTTAGTGTTAGGACCTGCGATATTATGGTCATGCCTTGAAGTGGCTCGCAGGCTTATAATGCTTTGGCCAAAGGGTTAAACTAAATTACCATTTTTCAAATATATATGCTGTTTGGCTGCTTGATTTGTGGGACGAGTTTTAAGGTTAGTCAGTATTAAATCAGAAGGTTACACCATTTACAGGGGAAGAAATGGCAGTACCTGAACAAATTGCAAATGAGTGAATTACAAATTAAATAGTGCTCAAACAGTGCTGGCAAAAATTAAGCACTATTCACTCATTTGCAATTTGTTCACATACTTCACTGTACGTTCTAGTGACCGTTTCTATTTGGCAGCACTGAGGAGAATGATTATATTATTAGTTATTTCAATTTTGTGCTTCTTTTTTTGTGTTTATTATGGAGGTAGTAACTACTTGATCGTTACTCACCATTGGGTGGGATTTAGTATTGTTAAATAACAAAAGGGGTTGAAAAAAAGACAGTGTGGCCTTTTATAGTAGCCTCAATGAGTTTCCTGCAACATCGCAAGGTTTGGCATGTTCCTGCCAAACGGTTTGTCATTTGTGTTATCACAAGAATCTGTAACTATCTCAAACCGTGAGGTAGGAAAATGCCCAAATGCCCAATGTTCAGCATAGCAGCAAAGTGATCTCAGATTTTTCTATGTTCTCCCCCGTATAACCTGGTCGCAGAGCAGCATAGAGAGCTGCACAGGGAGACCTGCCTCTCCCTGCACAGCTCTCGCAAGTGATCACAGTGTTTTTATTACAAATGTAATACTAGTGTACGTGAGCAGAACCACGTTGATTTCAGGTCCGGGGAACCCCTGCTTCCTGAGATATAGGCCTCGGTTTGGGGTGCCAGTATCTCCTATGCGTTTAAATGTCCCGGTCACGTGACACAGGACATTTAAACATTGCATGGGGATATGGGCATCCCATAACAGGGCCTGTATCTTGGGAAGCAGGGGGTCCCCGGACCTGAAATCAGCATGGTTCTGCTCTGGAGACCCTCTGCTCATGCACACTGTTATTAAATTTGAACAAAAACAGCTTTATTACCTTCGCGGCTAGCCGCTAAGGCAATGAAGGAGTTAAACCTGAATAGCCTGTTTATTGGGGGCAGAGGGGGTGGATGAAGAGGGTAGTTGCCCCAGGGTGGGTGGTTACACCTGCCGGGAAGGTTGTGGGAGGACTTAACTCTTCACTACCATATCAGTTGGAACCGCTATGGTAATGATGGGGTTAACCACTCCCGCTACCCACTGGGTAGGCCTAACCACCCACCTTTGGGGCAACTACCCCCTTCACCCAATCACTCTAACCCCAATAAACATTAAAAAACACAATAACCCTACTAGTCACCTCCTCTACCCCCAACAACCCCCCAACAATTACAATACAGTAATGGGCAAAATTACTATTATCCAGATCTGAATAATAGCTAATTTGCCAATTCCAAATAAAACATTATCCAGACAGCATAAAGTAAATAAAACTTGCACTTACCTCTGCCAGGATGAAGGCCATCCTCATCACCATCCTCTGCGTCCATGTCCTCCATTGACAGGAACACAACAATATAAAATACAATCTAGCGGCCCCTAATCCCTTAATCACCTTAGCAGTTAGTAACTGCTAAAGTAATGAAGGTGTTAACCCCCTCCCCCCGCTACCCACCCGGGGGCCTAACCACCTACCCCAGGGCAACTATCCCCACCTCTAACAATTGATTGGCACAGTGGTACATCTTGCCCATATAATATGGGCATGATAAGCCACTATAGCAGTCAATGGGCAACCTAAAAAAAACAAGCCACTATAGCAGTCAATGGGCACCAAAAATACACAAGAAAAAATACCTAAGCAAGAATAAAATAAATAAAAAGCCTAAACACCAGAATAAAAAAATAAATCAAAGAACTAAACACCAGAAGAATAAAAGAAATCAAAAGCCAAAACAATCCAAATTTTTTGTAAAAACAAGCCCTACAAATACATAACAATTAACTCAAAACAATCAACAGAAATAGAAAACATAACAATTAATTAAAAACAACCATTTGACAAAAAATGCATTTCCTGTCACTGTATTTATCTATAACCTAAATTGGCACAGATAAATACATTGGCAGTCAATGGTAAAGCCAAAAAATTAAAATTAAAAAATACAATAAAAAAACCTGAAATGGTTTTCTTACCTTTTAGAGATCTTAACCCTCTGAATCCCGATGTATCGGTAAACTCTCAATCCGCTATGCCATCCTCCGTGATCCTTGTTTCTACCTTCTATCTTCTTTCTTCAATCTTCTTTATTTGTAATCCACCAAAATCCATAGCTAGATTTTGCCTCGTCATCTTCTTAAAGTAAAATGAGACGGGACTGGCCTTATGTATATATTTTCGGGTCAGATGGTACAGCTCTAATCCAATTTGACGCTGTATCATGTGACAGGCTTTTATTTTTGTTAAGGATGTGATGTCATCTCCAAGGGAGGTATGTCACATTCTTAAACCAAACCAAAATGGCTGCCATCACATGGAGACAATCCGATTGGTTGAAGTACCATGTGACATGTTTCATTTTTTTAAAAGGATATGGCATCATCTTTAAGGGTGATGTCACATCCTTTCAAAAAAAAAAAAAAAAAAGGCGGCCATCACATGATAGAGGAACACAATGGGATTGTGAGTATACCACGTGGTATATCTGGCGAGATAAATCTTTGATAAAAACGCAATTCCAGAGCTTCCAATAATCTCATGGGAGTTACTAGAATAGCGAGATAAAAGAAAAAATGCGAGTTTGAGCTTTTTGGCAGCTCCCGCACGATGTGTTTGGCCAGGAGCCAGAAATCACACAAAAATGCCTTCCCCGCATGATTTGACCAACTCAGCGATGCTGTCTGAATAGCTACCTAGTAATGTGGGTAGAATAGAACCCCAATGGAGAGCACTCAGCAGATGCACAATATACAGGGGACAGGAATAGGGGTGTATGCAATGATGTGTGAAATGTGCACATTAAAAAACCTTTATTGGAGTCATAACTCAATATTAAAATACGGACGCTAAATACAAAAATGAGTGAGACTCATATGAGCCAAAAAAGCGCAGCGAAAGTAAAATATATATACCAGGTCTCACGTATGGAGTGTAGGCTAATACCCCTGATGATATGTGCAGGGTACAGCTAGGTGGTATCAGAACCCCACTGGAGTCTGTGGTAGTAGTGTTCTAACACAGGCGCAGCCACTGATGGCTATATATGTACAGGTTCTAGGTAGTGGTGAGTGTGATAATAGTCTCAGTCACACGGTATACGCAAGTAGGTATACCAGGTTGGTGTACATGTAGTATACACGGTGGAGTTTAGCAGGTAAGTATACCTCCCTTTGTGCTCTCACAGGGGTAGGCCATTCAAGTTAGAAGCTCAAGGTGGTCGTGGATGTTATTATATATACCGGTCACACGATGTGCGCAGGTAAGTATACCAGATAGATGTTTCTACGGTATACACAAATGAGCATATCAGGTAAGTATTTAGTCCTTTGTGCTCTCACAGGGACAAACCATAATCCCCAGTAATTAGGGTGGGTCTGATCAGCAGATCGCTGCTGTGTGCCTGTGTAGTGCTGCAAAGTCAAAGTACTGCAGCAATGTTAAGAGCACTCACACACACTCACTAGCTACTACCTTGTTGCAGATGTCATAGAGAGTGCATCTGTAACAGAAAAATAACCGTTGATCCAATGGGTTGAAAAAATAAAAATTGTAGTACACAAGTAGTGTCTACATACACTCAGAACCATAAAAACGTGAGAAGCTGGTCGCATAAAAACGGGCAGAGATCGTGGTAATGCTCAGTGGCTGTGCATACATAGGCTAATGCTCCGTATTAGTGCTGACGTAGTGACGTCATTACGTCAAGGGGGCGGGACCAACGCTCGTGATCGGAGCGCGTCGTGCACCTATACTAACTCCCTAACAGAGAGCTAGCTTGAAGTATTATACCTCTAACTAATTTATATGAGCAGAGACCGTATGTTTACTGAGCAACGGAGCATTAGCCTATGTATGCACAGCCACTGATAGGCTGCTGGTGCACACAGGTGTGCCCTATGATGCAGCCTAATCGGGGATGGGGGCGGAACTGCTCGCGCGCCGTCCTGCGCGTGTCACTGAGGTCCGGGGGCAGAGCCTGGAGCGCGCGTCACTCCCACGTCGATTCTGAGTGACCTTAGGGCAAGAGGGGGCGGGATCAATCGTGCGTCGACCCACGCATGTCACGGAGGTCAGGGGGCGGAGCTGAGAGCACGTGTCACTCCCACTCTGGCCCTGTCCATCACCAGAGCTGAGGCGGGGCTTGTACCGCGCGTCATGCAGCGAGGCTGGTCGAACGCATCCGTTTTGCGTCAGAGCAGGAGGCGGGGTCCAAATCCATGGATGGGGGATCAGGCCTCGCAAGGTGCGCGTGTGCGCGCGTACTGGAACCACGAGACCGCGCATCCTGAGTGTCCATCAGGGAAGGCTTGTTGGGGTAAGGAGACGGTTTGTGACCGCCAGGATGGCAAATCCTCACAACAAGCCACAGGAACAATGAAGCTATAGCACTGGGGATCCAGCGCTTCAGCACAGGAATGCCAGAGACAAGCAAATCAGAGGTGATTGTGATAACCAAAGATTACAGGAGTGAAGTCCTAAAGGGATTCAGGAATTCTGCTCAGCCACTTCCTGGGGGAAGGGCTGACTCTAAATAGCATAGACAGCCAATAGGGGAAGAGCTGCACAGCAAGCAGCATCAAGACAAACTGGAGTCTGAGTTCAGAAACAGGTGATTCCAATTGCTGTTCAGGGAGAGATTTGCCTGCAACCTATATAGCCATGTAAGAGTGAGTTCCAGCCAGACCTAGGACCATAATCCTTACACACACATACTCAATTTAATAGTGCCCTAGCTCTGTGTAGAAATGTGTAGAGCATTTTGTCAATTTCCAGAAAAACCCGCAATTCCCTGTCTAGGCTACAGGAGCAGAACAACCTGCCTCGCCACCAGCTAAAAATGGAGATGCCTACACTCTGGAGTTGCACATTACATATACTTGAGCAACTCCATGAGGAGCAGAAGGTGGTCAACGATTATGTCATGGAGCATACCAGGCTGCTGGATCAGACCTTTCTGCAACCTAGACAGTGACACATCTGATGGGAGAGCTATGTAGCCTGCTGAGCCCGTTATGGAAGCCACCACTCTTGTGAGCAATGATGAACCTGACATAAGCCATCATCTAATTTTCCTCCTTGAAAAAAAACATTAATTGATATGCAATAAGTTCATATTGAACCCCCAAAATAACCACTATATATATATATATATATATGCGTATAGGCACTGTACCGTGTATCTGTGTGTGATGGTTCAGGGGATTCCTTCCCCTCCATGTGTCCCTGGCGCTGCGCTCCCTCCTGCCTCTCATGTCCCTTCCTCGCCTCCCCGTTCGGTTCTCCCTTCCTCCTCCCACATCCGTCCCTCTGCGGCAGTCCCTGATGCTCTCCCGGCGCCTGCGCGCGTTCCCCGCAGGGCACGCGCGTCGTCTCACTCTCCCGTTTCCCTTTACAGTGTTCACCGCTCACGGCCTCCCTCTGCTCCCGCTGCTCCCGCTCCGGTCCCCTTACCTCCGGCAGACTCCACTCCGGTTCTTCCCCTGCCCTCGGCGGGTGCTCCCGCGTTGCGGCGCTCCGCGCGCCTCTTGACACAGCCTGTGCGCGTGCACTCTAACCTTACAGAGGGCGAGCGCACACGCTCCTCTTGTAGGCCTTCCCAGACCCCTAGCTCCTCCTCTCAGGGTGTTCAGGCTATCTCCCTCTCTGGCTCACCTGTCTCCTCCTCCTCTCCTTCTCACCTATCCCTGCTGTCTCTCACTTCACCCTCTGCTCCTCCTCTCTCTCCCATTGGTGTTCCCTCCTTTATAACCCCTGTCTGTCCTTTCTCTCATTGCTCTGCATAGTTCTTTGTAACCTCTGTGTGTGCAGTCCTATGCTTGGCTCTCCTGTGTTTTCCAGCTTCTGTTCCTGCTCCTTCTTACCCCTGGATTCCCCTGGCTTGACCTCTGCTTGTACTGGATTACCCTGCTCTCTACTGCCCTTGAACCCTGCTTACGGACACGACTTTGCTGACTTCTGTTATCCCTGGACTCTGGCTTACGAACATTACGATCTTGCTCTCTATACCCCTGGACTCTGGCACACGGACATCACTATCCTTACTCTGAATCCCAAGGCGTTGCAAGTATTAACTAACCATCTTTCTACAGGACCGGCAATGCCATACCACACTCCGGGCATGCCCTCACTGCTGTACTGGGGACTGGCCAGTTCTGCGGGCATACAGGAGTTACACTGTGTTAATGGATGTAGCACTGAGCTCGGTCTGTTTTTCATGTTCTGTCTCTGGTTTTAAATATATATTGCCATATATTGCACTCCTCTTTGACACCTATACGCATATAATATATATATATATATATATATATATATATATATAGTGGTTATTTTGGGGGTTCAATATGAGCTTATTGGGGTTCTGTATGTTTTGCAATTCTGTTCAGCTGGTTCCTAGCTGATTTGGAGGGTGGCTCCTCCTTCCCAGTTTTGAAGCTCACTCCCTCCCACTTTTAAATGGTTAAAAGCTCACTCCATTTCACCTCCACAGTCATGGGAACTTGCGTGCAGTTTGATTGCGACAAATCTAATATAGAGTACTTTTCCTGGTAATGTACAGGTTAATAAGAGCTTCAACCAGACATAGAACTATGCAACTCATTTTGACAGATTTCTTATAAATCCCTTGAGATGTGGTCTGCCTTGGAGGGGCTCAAGGGCTTACAACACTTTGGCCAAAGGGTTAAACTAAAAGACCATTTTATTCAAAAGATATCTATATAGATCTATATATTTATAATATATATGTATATATATATATGTATATGTATATACAGTGTTCGACAAACCTATACATTTGCTCGCCCCGGGCGAGTGGATTTAATCCCCGGGCGAGTAAATATTGGCCCAAGCAGCACACGTTTGGTACTAGGTGGCGAGTAGATTTTTTTGTGTGGCGAGTAGATTTTTTGGTGATTTGTCAACCACTGTGTATATATATATGTATGTATATATATATATATATATATATGTATGTATATATATATATATATATATATATATATATATATATATATATATATATATACACTGTACCGTGTATCTGAGGTGGGCACATTGGAGATATATATATATATATATATATATATATATATATATATATATATATATATATATATATATATATATATATATATATATATATATATATATATATATACACTGTACCGTGTATCTGAGCTGGGCACATTGGAGAGATGTGAACTATTGGAGAAATCTAAATGTAAATTAGGGACTACTAATAAGAGAGTTGATAGAAAGGGAGATAATCACTCTGGTACACCATTTTTTGTTACTCAATTTAACAATTCATTTTCCAAAATTAAATCAATATTAAATTCGCATTGGAAGATTTTGTTGAATGATCCGATCATCGGTAGTAGGCTACCTACAAAAACACCGGTAGTGTTCAAAAGAGCTAGGAATATCAAATCTCTATTAGCACCCAGTAGACTAAAAAGCTCAGAGGATATAAATATAAATGAAAAATATAAAAATAAAATTAAAAATATTGATGGTAATTTCCTCTGTAACCGATCTAGATGCATAACATGCAAACATTTGAATACTTTGAACAGTATTTCGTCTCTCTCCAATGGGTCCACACATTCGGTCAAGGGACATATTAATTGTTTGACTAATTTTGTAGTCTATGCAATTATGTGCCCATGCGGCCTACAGTATATTGGTAGGACAGCTCGCGCCCTTAGTACACGGTTCTTAGAACATCGTAGAAATATAATACACGGTTTATAAACACATAGTTTATCTCGCCACTATCAGTTAAAACATAACCAGGACCCAGCAACATTATCAATAATGGGTATTGAAAATATCACATCTACTTTATTAAGTGGGGATAGACATAAACGTCTTAACTTACGAGAAACCTACTGGATATACGTCCTAAATACTCTGAGTCCATCTGGTCTAAATGACTGTATCGATGTCAGTACTGTGATTTGATAGTCAAATTATTATTGGTATTGTTTTTGTTCTCCTTGGGTCTAAGATATGGAGGTCTGGGTTGAACATGCTTGACATGTTCCCTTTATATCGGTCTCATGGAGTCTTCTTTCTTTGTTCTGTTCGGTTGAATTTATGTATATATTACTAACTTCATTTAATCATTCACATTTTTGGTATAATTAATTGTTATACACATAGAGTATATACACATTTATTAATACATTTGAGCACTCACTTGTATTTTAGAACACATTTATAAACACTTATTAACACATATAATAGGTTTTAGAAAATTTATATAAATATTTATATAAAAATCAACAAAAATTAATAAAAATGTAATAAAAAATAAATAAAAATGTAATATTAATGTATTAGAAATATCACAAAATAGGAATATCACATATTATTCATATCATATTGTTTTTATTATAATTAATTATTCCTCCGCTGGCAGCGACACTGAAGCTGTATGATGCGTCCTTGCCAGTTTGCGATACAGGTGGCCTCGGATACAAACTCAAGGTCTGCCAGACAATTCTTTCTTTGCTGCAAAGAGATTTTAATTAGAAACAAATTATTTATCTATTAACTATTGATTGTAGACAAAACATTAAATATTGGTTATAGATATATTCTATTGTTGATATGTCCCTGTCCAGTCAATGTCGATCACAAGAGATAAATGAGATTCATCCCAGTGATAATGCATAATTTTGCATAATATTGCATAATATAGTATAATCTTCTACGTATGGTACATTCTATCAAGTCCTTGGATATTTCAAGAAGTTTTTCTTCTTTTTGATATTACATAATAATCAAATCCTATAGTAGCCCATATTTGAGAGCATTGTTGGCCACTGTTGTGGTTCTACATGATCTCAAATATATAGGATTTTACACATACATATTTATGGTTGTTATATTCACAATCATGTTTATATATTAGTGATACTGTTCCAAAACTGTCTTCTTGGTTCTTCGTTTTACCCCTTTCCCCCTTTTCCCTTCCCATATTCTTTTCTCCGGCCCCTCCTTCTCTCTTTAATCCGTTCCCATCTCCCTCTCTACCCCTTTCCTTCCCCTGTTATGTTTCATTCCCACTCTATGTATTTTGTATATTCATATTAATAATTATTATTTTCATCTTATGTTTTTGGTCTAATTTTGTAGGATTAGTACCATTTCATTCATTTAAATCCTTATTGGTGTATTTAACATCAGAGTAAATAATGGTTCCATTTATTATTAGATATAATATGACTTTGAATTACTAAAGTATATTTAACTAGGGATCTATATACATCTATATTATAAATAGGGACACGATTAAATATATGGTTTGAATATATGGTATTAATTATAGATATGTATTTTATAATTGATGTGTATAAATTATGTCTTTACTAAAAGGTTTTGTATGGTATTGTATATTCTAGACAAAGTAATTACATAAGATTGTTGCCTCCTTAGCCTTATTAATCAGTAATTATTTTCATGTGTTAACTAATTAACCAGTCAGTCAAGACTGTGGCTGATTGGTTTACATAAATATAAATGGTTATGATGTAGTGACTGACAAGTATCCCCTGAAGAAATCACTGTATTGTGTAGAAACGTGTTGGGAAAGTCAGTATAGTGTGAGTTACTTACTATCACACTCATTGCCACTTTGCCTGCTGCCGGGACTGCCTATCAAGCCGTTATTATATCGGCGAACTGTTGCCCCCTCCCCCGTGCCCCCACGAGGTTACGTCCTCTATCCTCCCCATCCGGAATTGCTGCAGAAGCGGTGGACTTCCGGGTTATACTGGGAGAGTTTGTACGTTCTTCAAGGCCCCTGCTGGACGGTGGTTAAGGAGAGCTGGGATTTCACAAGAGAAGGGAGAGACGTGTGAGCAGAGCGGAGCAGCTTTGGCGTTTGGCGGTTGGCGAATGAGTATACTCATTACATGCTTATATTTCACATTTGTTTGTGAGTTTAAATCTGTTGGATTTAACATTGGTATTAAAAGTGTATATTTTTTCATATTACACTAGGATCAGGCGCTTTCTTTTTCTGTTTTGTAGATCCATTGGGAGGTCGTTGGTTCCTTGCAGAGAGCAGCCAGTATCCAGAGTAGTGGGCCATCATCTTTATTTCCTATATTCAGGACTATTTCTTTTTTATGTTTTTTTATTGATATTTATATGTTGGTTTTTTGTTTTGTTTTTCTTTTTTCCAGCATTTTTAAATATGCATACTATTAGACAATAAGTCACTAACTCACACTATAATTTTTATTAATTCATTCATTTAAAAAAAAAATTTTTTTATATATTTTATTTATTTTTTATTATTTAGTTTTAACACTGTTTGCATTTGTGTATTTTAGATTATTATTAAATCTGCTATTGACAAATATTTGTTAACTCATTTGTAAAAGTTAATTCATTTGTTACATATATTACATTGTAGTTGTTTAGACAGGTACTTGAAGGGTGCAGTCTTTTTTCTGTCTGTTCAAGTATATATATATATATATATATATATATATATATATATAATGTGTGCATGTCATGGAACAATTGTCACGTTCTCACTCCAGCTGCATGTATTTTGCTCTGTGCACTCACAGTGCTTGTGTGTTAGACACAGTGTTGCGATCCCTGTCTCTGCATTATGCCAGTAAGTTGCTACAGCAACCTCAGCCTTTCTGTCAGAATGGGTTAGTCTGCCTTCTCCCCCTCTGCTTTGCTGACAGATGGTCTGTCCCCAGGCTATCTTGCTACCCAGAATACACTGGCACTTCCTTTTCCACCTTCACACTGGCTGAGTGAGTACCCTCCTGTAATTTGCTCTACTGGCAAGGACTTATCCTTTTTTCACCTTTCCCCACAATCAAGCGCACTCACCATAGAGACATTCTCTCCCAACACCATCATCCACAAGTGCCTTTGTTAATCCATGCTTTTTCTCAATAAAGTGAAGAAAGACAAAGAACTTGTTGTGCTTTCAAAAGGAACGAGTTGAACCTATCTGGGCTAATCATACTACACATGACCCTGGCCTCCAGAATAGTGAAAAAAGGGGGACTGTGTGCCTTACAGACACTTACAGGAGCTGCTACTCTAAGACTTTATGATAACACAGAGCAGTCTCTGCAGACTGAAAAGCAGCAAGCAGCTTACACTGCACACGCTGCTTTGCTGACAGAAAGTTCATAACACACAGAACCTTGATTGCCTTCTCTGTCTTTTTGAGTCCACCCTCTGCACAGTTTCTCAGTGAGGAGCTACCATCTCACCTACCCCCTGCGGATGTCTCCCGGCTAGCGCCACCAAGGGCCATGCCACCGGACACCCGCCAGGACACGGGTCAGAGCCACCGGACACCTGTGAGTACAGCTACCCCTATGCTGAATGCTGCAGGACACCGCCCGGCATCATCTGAGACAGTCGCCCATCGCTGACACAGGTAAAAGACCGCACGCCACACGCACTGGCTAAAGGCCTACACACACCTACAGCATGGCAGAACTCAGAGCCTCACCAGATATCACGCAGGAGAGTGATCACTCTGACACAGAGACCGCTGCGCAACTGCAACAGGCACAGGCAGACGCAAGGCCTAAACGGACAGTCACACTGAAAGGCCCGCGAAAAATATGAGACTGACATTGAAGCGCACCACGCTAAATTAGAGTTGGCCTGGGACACCACCACACTTGGGATACGCAATGTCGCCGGCGCTGGCAATTCTGTACAACAGCTCGAGCAGGCAATAACTCAATTAAAGATAGACCACTCATGCTACCAAGGGCTGTCAGAGGCATATGTCACTTACTTGGCCAGGGCTAACACTGGCGAAAGCCTGCAAGAAAGGGACTTACAGCACAATATTGACTTGACACGTGACAGCCGCGTGCGACCCGCCATCACAGACGCCCAAAGCAAGAGAAAAGAGCTCCTCCTGGAGACCGCATCGCAGCACTCAAGCACATCCAGGCACTCATCAAAGTCAGCAAGATCAGCGCAATCTAACGCGTCCAGCGCAAGCACAATGCTACCAAGGCGCGAGCCACCGCACGTGCCAGGGCCGAATATAGTCAGAGAGAGGCAGCTGTAAGAGCAAGAAGAGTGCGCATAGAAGAGGAGGAGCAGACAGCCGCCGCTAATGCTGCTACCGCCACTGCTGCCGCCGCAGCCGCCGCTAATGCTGCCGCCACTACCGCCGCTAATGCCACCGCCGCTACCACCGCTACTGCCGCAGCCACTACGCGTAGGGAAGCCGAATTTGATGCGGAACTAGAGGCACTTAATCAAGAGAAGGAAGCCGCCGCCGCTATACCCCAAGCTGAAGTCCTAGAAGCAGCCACGTAACAGGATGGCGGGGAGCAACGATACAGACGGATAGCCTCAGAGGATCCAATCCAACGCACTGAAGACTACGTAAGGAGCCTCTTCAGTGTAAACACCAGCGTACCATCTCAACACGGAGGGAGTGACTCCACAGACACTGAAGACTTGCTAGGTCCACGAGGAGAAGACGCTGCTCCTTCAATGGTACATGCTGCCTGGGATAGCTACAGCCGCAACAGTGATCAACACGCCAGCGCGCACATGGATGCACCACAACAGGCTCGCAATCCAGGTACACCCACACGGGAGAACACAGCCCCTCATACTGACAAGCAGTCATCACGCGTCCACACCAAGGAATAGGCGACCGCACGGACCCTCCCAGCAACTACCTCAGAATGTGACCAACACGCCAATGCCTCAGGCCTGACAGACATAGCCAAGTACATGATCCGGCGTGACCTGGTGCAAACAGAACTCATCAACTTTGACGACCGTCCTGAGAACTACCGGACGTGGCAGTTTACGTTCAAGGACGCAATCAACAGCTTGGGCTTCTCAGCAAGGGAAGAGCTCAACCTGCTATTCAAATGGCTGGGAAACGAATCCAGGGAGCACGCGAAGAGACTTCGGACGGCAAACGCGAACCACCCCCAAGTAGGTCTTGACCTAGTGTGGGAAAGGCTAGAAGAGTGCTACGGTAGCCCCGAAGCAGTCGAGGATTCACTCTTCAAAAGAGTCGACAGCTTTCCCAAGCTCACAGCTAAAGACTACTCGAAGTTACGAGAGCTCGGGGACCTGCTGCAAGAGATGGAGTTTGCAAGAAAAGACCATTCCTTAGCAGGTCTCAACGTCCTAGACTCAGCTCGTGGAGTGAGACCCATCCTGGAAAAGCTACCCTACAACCTCCAAGAAAGGTGGATTTCAAAAGGCTCCAAATACAAAAGGGAGAAGCAAGTCGCCTTCCCCCCATTCTCATTCTTCTTGAGCTTCATCCGCGAAGCGGCAAGGACAAGGAACGATCCCAGTTTCATCTTGGGTGCGCAAACCACACACAGTGCAAGCAGCCTGAGGAGTGGCGAGATACGGTAACACTCAAACACCCATCTCGGTCCACAGGACGGACGTGCCTCCAACGACCCAAACTACTCCCGATCAGTCGGTCGCCGAAGACGAGGAACCAAGGGACCCTAACAGGGAATGTCCCATACACAAGAAGCCACACCCACTTAACAAGTGCTTTGGGTTCAGGATGAAGTCCCTACAGGAACGCAAGAGGTTACTTGGAGAATTCAGAGTTTGCTTCAGGTGCTGCGGTTCCACGACTCACCTAGCCAAAGACTGTAAAGAAGAAATCAAATGTACAGTGTGCAAAAGTGACAAGCACGTAACATCTTTACATCCAGAGGCGCTGACACTCCACCAACTCAACAACCCATCCTCCATAGCGGAGCATGGCGGGGAGGAAGGAGAAGGAGAGCCAACATCCGTCACATCTCAGCGCACCGGGGTTTACGGAAAAGAAAGCGACAAAATGTCCTGCTCCAAAATATGCCTTGTCGCAGTGCACCCCCAGGGACAACCTGAGAAGGCTACCCGGATGTATGCAATCTTCGACGACCAAAGCAACAGATCATTGGCGAAGACGGAGTTCTTCAACTTATTCAACTTACAAGACAATGCCTCACCCTACACCCTCAGAACCTGTGCAGGGTCAACTGAGATAACAGGGAGAAGAGCAAGCGGTTCCGTCATACGTTCAGTGGATAACAGAGTGAAGATAGCTCTCCCCACACTCATCAAGTGCAACCACATGGCCACAAACAGGGACGAGATTCCCACACCAGACGTGGCACGCCATCCCCCGCACCTCAGAGGAATAGCCAACTACATCCCGCCGGTAGAACAAGGCGCCAAGATCTTGCTGCTGCTCGGTAGGGACATCTTGAGGGTACATAAAGTCTGTAAACAGCATAACGGACCCCACAACGTGCCATACGCCCAAAGACTTGACCTAGGATGGGTGATAGTGGGCAACGCTGCACTGACAAAGAGCATGGACAAGACTATGTTGATACCCGCAGGATGGTGATAACAGAATGTGGACACACATCCCTCTCTGAGCCAGGTCTTGGCCATCTCCAAGCGACAGGAGGGCCAAGTGAAGAGAAGAGACAAGGTCATACCCCTGAGATCGACAAGAACATCCTTACATCAGGGGACGTGACAATGGTCTAGGATGCTTAGTGGTTAAGTTAACCAAGGATAACGAGCCGACTCCACCGAAGGAAGAAAGTAGCCTCCCGAAGGTGACCGACAAAGGGATCTCCCAAAAGGAAAGAAACAATCAGACAGTTCCCCTGAGAGCAATGTCACAGCTGAGACGTACAGCCATTCCTCTCCACAGAGTATCAAGCGCCAAAGCAGCCAGCTGTCATGGCTGGCATAGCCGCAAAAGATTGCGCCCTACAGGTGGAGCCACAGTGTCAAAAAGACTGTCCTCTCACACGTCAAAAAAGAGACAGTCGCAGAGACATCTCACAAAGGGATTTACAATGACAAAAGAGACTGTTTTTCGTCATGTCCAGGAAAGGAACAACCTCCTGAGGGCAGTCAACAAAGAGACACAAAGGCGTATCGCCAAAATGCGTGGAGACGTTCTCTTGCAAGAGGAATGCACCAATGACTTAGGGTGCACAGCGTTCCAGACCACAAAGGACGACGACAAGCAAACACCATTGATGGGAGATGGAGAATTCCCGATGTTAACGGTCAAGGATCTCGTCAAAAACGGACCTGGCAGTTGGGCGAACCCGCTACTGTTCCGTTCACCACGAAGGCGCTTACCAAACAATGGAGAACATGCCATCTCTAGGTTCACCTCTGCGACCTACAAAGGGATACAGAGACCAAAAACAACTTTGTGGCCTTCATCCAGAAGATATTCCTTACCGGCCACGCAAAGCCAGCACCTCTAATAAAGAAAGGTGAAGAATGCTGGTACCTCCAATCATCTGGGGTCTACCACCCTCAGGAACCCGATCAAATCCGTGTAGTGTTCAGCTCCAGCGCTCAGCACCAGGGAGTCTCCCCGAACGATGCCCTCTTTACTGGGCTAGATTCGACAACTGATCTTCCAGGAGTGTCGATCCGCTTCCGCAAGGAGCCGAAGGCCATTTCCTTCTGCCAAACGCCAGGTGTTAGAGCGACAGGCTGCCACAGCTGGCATACCTACAAGGGGATGCACTCTGTAGGTAAAACCACAGAGACAAAAGGACTGTTCTTCCATAAGTTTAAAAAGAAACAGTGCCAGATACTTTCACAGAGAGACATTGTGGTGAACCCAGCTAACCTGAACCGGTTCATCCACCCAACATCCTTTGCTAAAAGACTTTGCCAAGGGATTTCAACGCCAGTGGTACCGGCCAGTATTGCCTCGTTATGTGGCCATGGACTTTGCATTATTATGTTATGTTTGTTTGCATTGCACATATAATCCACATATTCAAGTTATATAGTGGTATCTCCAGATACCAGACGGGGAGTGTCATGGAACAAGAACCACATTTCTGTTTCACCCCCCATTTCCTTTGCAGCTTCTGCTTGTCACGTTCTCACTCCAGCTGCATGTATTTTGCTCTGTGCACTCACAGTGCTTGTGTGTTAGACACAGTGTTGCGATCCCTGTCTCTACATTATGCCAGTGAGTTGCTACAGCAACCTCAGCCTTTCTGTCAGAATGGGTTACTCTGCCTTCTCCCCCTCTGCTTTGATGACAGATGGTCTGTCCCCAGGCTATCTTGCTACCCAGAATATACTGGCACTTCCTTTTCCACCTTCACACTGGCTGAGTGAGTACCCCTCCTGTAATTTGCTCTACTGGCAAGGACTTATCCATAATTGTCCACAGACTGCTTCTCCCACATTCACTGCTGGTGGTGGCTTGTGTGTTGAACCACAACCACCACCAATACAACCATCATCATCATTAATATTTACCTCATTGCCCTTGCAAAACTAAAACAGTCAAATATGGCATCATGAATGCGATTAGTTGTATATTTTTTTGGACCGACCTAATGGGGCCCTAAACAAGTCAGCACCCACATTGCAGTGCTATGCCAGGCAGGGACATACCATAACATACCATAACATAGTTTGGAATTGGCATTTGGCAACTGGCACTGTAGGCCAGCAACCAGTGCCAACCACGAATTACGTAACATCTAGGGTGGCATTGGCACAGTGCTTGGCTTGTTGCTCTGTTTATGTATGTTCTAAGCCTCAGTTACTGTCCCATCTCCCAGTAATGCACATATAGGAGGGAGACACACACCTTTTTATGTATTATTTTTTTTAACCATATGATGAAAAATGCTGCATTATTTAATGCACTTTTCCTGTTAGCTTTGACAATCATGTTGACAACTAACTTATAGTTTGAAATGTTTTTCACACCACTACATTATGCTGTATATTTCTTAATCATCTTGTCACATGTCGTGTTGTTTTATTTTTATATTGTATGATCTAACTCCACCACCATTAAATTATTACCCTTAGGCCTCGGCCATGTTCCCTGCTTGCTGGCGGAAGCGTGCTGACACGCGCTCCCGCTCAGCACTGAGCCGCTACAGCCGCAATTAGAGCGGCTTTAGTAGGGGCTCACCTATGCTTCCGAAAGCGCGCGGAAGCGTAGGTCTTAGGGGAATTTAAAATTCCCCCGCTTGCCGGCGCGACCGGCCGGTCACGTGAGCGGTTCGCCCAATGAGGGCAAACCAGCTCCGTGATGTCACTGGCCCGCCCCCCGCCAGTGACGTGCTCGCCCCCGGCCCGCCCCCTGATGGCCCCCTGACAGCACGTGCGGTAAGCAACCGCAAGGCCAGGGAAAGCACCCGCTTTCCCTGAGCCTCAGCGCGCCTCAGCGAGCAAGCTGGGAGCCTGGCCGAGGCCTTATTCATCATCATCATTTCAGTCCATAACAGGTTCTATTTCTATATCTAGTACAGTGATAGAGAATATTAGTAAAAGAAAGTGGTGATGAGAGAGGGAGACAAATGAATCTGCAGCTATGCAGTCAGTGATGGTAAGTATTGATTTGAATGGAGAGTGGAGTGACTGACTTGCCAATTTCCATGGTGGCATATATACTGCTGTTATGTCCACTGCATCAATTGGACTTTGTCACTGACTTGACAGTTAACAAATAACACTGTCACCCACTGCCACTGTCTGCAGTGGCTTGTTGTGTGTGTTCACAACCCCACCACCCCTACCACCACCACCCGTCCATCATCTCATTTCCAAAGAATCAAAATTGCATCCTATTTTATTTTGGCCATCTACTTGGGTCCCAAACAAGCAGCATCCAAACTGTGGTGCTATGCCAGGCAGTTGCATAACATAACATCTCGGGTGGAAATGACACCTAGCATTGTCTGCAGGCCGGCTAGCAACCACCATTTCGTAACATCTAGGTTGGCAGTTATCACAGTGCTTGGCTTGTTTAGCATTGTTATGTCCTAAACCACAGTTACTGTTCCATCACTCAGTAACGCACGGGTAGGAGCCAGGGCATAAAGACATACTCCTTTTAATATTCTGTTCTCACTTGTCAATAATTAATATTTATTACACTTTGAAAAACACTCTTGTTTTGAGTCTTATACATGTAAATCGCTGACCCGATCACGCCTGCCACAGTGCCACTTCCTGTATTCATATGTATTTGATTGCTCAAAATATTTTTTATATATATATATATTTTGTAAATAATGACAGGGTGCAATTCCAGAAGTCTCTCCGTTGTAACATAGGAGAGAAGAAACTGATGCTGTCTCTCGCAATGTAGGAGCATGAAATTAAACATCTGGATGCTGCATCAAGCGACTTATGTCTACTAGTGACTATGCAGAGTTTATTTAGTTCCATCATGAGTCTGACATGAGACTAGGAAGACCTGTACTTAGCTCTACTCCACCAGAGAGTGAGACCAGTCCACAAACAGGTGCTGCAGTTACTTCCATTCCCCTCTCCTGATTCCCCAAACCCAAATTCCATTCCACATACCTAGAACTCTGTACACAGCTTTTTCTTAGCTCTGATTACAGGGGCAAGAGGAGGCAGGCCCAAGCTTCTGGTTGCTTCCAAGCAGACTGATTCTATGGGAAAGATTAACTAAACACTGATGTGTTGTGTCACACCCCATTCAGGTGTTAATTGACATTCAAGTCAATAGCAGTTAATGCTGTATCTTGGTTTGATACCCCGTATCAACGTTTAGTGAACCATGGTCTTTGACTGGTGGTGCTAGTTAGTATATTTTTACAGTGTTCCCACAGATGACACTGATTACATGCTGTATATAGAAAATAAAGTGGCACCTTTGTTTGGAAAATGTGTAGGAGAAAAATAATATGTTCAATTTATAGGATGGTAACCAGTTGAAGGTGAACCAGGTAAATATGTATTAGAAACACATGTCTAAATCCAATAAACTTAGATTTCATAATCTTTCTCTGTCATACTCTGTCATTACTTATTTGACAATGATAGTTTACATGCCGTTGTCTCAGTTGCGATCTTCTTGCAGTGCTTAAAATAAAGTGACATACGTAGAACCAAATATGCAGAAAAACTTGAATTCACCTTACCTCATCATACTGTATTAGCGATGTGTGAGCAAATGCAAGTGAACTCGCCAGGTAGAAAGGGTAAGGCCAGCCAAAGTAACTGAAATCAGTTACCTGCCTTAGGCTGGCTACCAAACAAGAGAATAAAGGAGAAGCTCTCCTCTCTTCCAGGATTCTAGCATCTTTCCTACACGTGCTTGTCTTTTCATTTAACCAGGGGTTTGAGTCTGCCATCCAAATGATAGACTGCACATATACTCAACAATTAAGTCATACACACTGATGCTGGATAATGGGAAACATTTAAAGGGGAAAGCTACATGCAATATTGCTTCCCTATTATGGGACTTTAGGGTAAAGTAGATCCCTTGAATGGACATAGTCACAATGGGACATTTTGCATCTTCAGCCTATGAACTGTATCTGGTATGGCAGTCATTTTTTCTTACGGGTGCTTTGTTCCCAGTAGTGATGTTGTCTTGTACCGCTTAACAAAGTAATTATATGGTATATCAAATAAAACAGAGGGTGACAAATGAACTGAGTTGCATTTTTCTTGCCATGTAATTACATTTATTGCACTGCTATATGCTTTCTTTTTTTTTTTTTTTACTTGTACTGAAGAATGCTGACAATTGTTTTTCTAATGGTCGAATTAATTTATTTTCTCACACGCAAACAATGGGATTTTCAACTGTCAAGCAGAACAGCCTACAATGTGTGGAAAATCCCTATTCGGATAAAATATCATTAACCCCTTAAGATCTTATGTGTTTTGTGACAGGATTTTAATATGAGATAACATTCTTAGGGGAAATTCACTAAGGTCCGTTGTGGGATAACGCACCCGATCCAGCGTTAACTGTCATTGACTTGAATGGCATTAAATGTTGGATCGGGTGTGTTAATTCACAACCGGGTTAGTGAAACTTCCCCTTGGAATTCAAAATAGCATATAGGTGTCATTTTATTAATATTCTGAATTTATAATGCTCCAACATATTCTGCAGTGCAAGTACTGTACAATGGACTATGAAGACAATTAACAATAAAACTACAACGGTTACATACACCGACACAGTAGGAGAGGATGGCCCTGCTCCATTGAGCTTACAATATATGGAACAATAACACCATGCCTTTTACACAGTTGTTATGAGAATCTTCCCTCTCATTCCAAGGCAGTTACATAGTAATCCACATACTGTACGCCTACATATTGTAATCAAATGTCAGCTCACTCACTTGGAGACAATGAGGGGGTCCTGGAGACCGGTCAGTGCAAGGTCAAAAGGGATAAACAGCAAATGTACACTGGCATAACATGCATGGATATGTCAAGACCTGCAGTGGAAAATATAATGTGTATTTAAACCATAGCATGCATTATCCCTTTATATTGCTGGGGATTCTAGCAATAGTTGTGTTGTATTATAAATAAACATTAAAGTTTTTTCTACTACTGGTGTTGACATATTCATCCAGGTTATTCCAGTGTACGTTTCCTAGTCCTCCATACAAATGTAGGGCCGCAGTAACAAACAATGAAGTATGGAGCTGTGGCAAATCGGTTTCTTGGCCGTGGCTCTGTGGAAAATGAATCAGGCTATATTTGTATGAGTTGACTACTATCATTTTGCCAATGAGACATAATAGCTGTCAGAATTTCCTGCACTGGCTCTTTATGGAGAGAGACCAGCAATTCACTGTCAAGAAGGATGGTACTGTTGTAACCATTATTAAAGGAGTTTAATCCCCTTGTGTTCTCAAAGTCCTTTCATGCCTCAGGACTATCACAATACCAGCTGAGACCTCAGCTATATTATGTGCTGGTCTTGGAAATCACCCATCAATCCGGCTCCTCCTTTGGCCTCTTGTACTCTTCCCTTAGTTACTGCCACATTCTCTGCACAGAAGTGTAGGCACAGAGTGTAACACCTTCTGTTATTGGAACAGATATTCATCCCCTGATACCATCTTAGCTAAAGTATGGATCAACCCCTATCTATCCTCTCCCTCCATCTATGGTCAAACATAAAGTCCCTTTAAAAAGCCTTTGGAGCTAAACTGATATTACAATGCATCTTTGTACCCAATCGTAACGGTTTTTGTATTTCAAAACCGTCTAAAGATAAAGCACACACACACATATATATATATATATATATATATATATATATATATATATATATATATATTTTTTTTTTTTCCCCCTTCTGTTGTCTCTCATACAATAATTGGCAGCCATTTAATTCTTTCATGGGACCCTGTAAATTGGAGCCTAGAATCACTGCAATGGAAAATGGCACACAGATGTGGATAACAATCGGGGGGTGGAATCAGTCATTTCAAAGCATACACATATAAATTCTACTTTCAGTCAACATTATAGATTACTGATTTAAGTTTATACTGAATGCTTGTTGGTTATTAATTAATTGAATTCTAATGCTTCATAATGCTTACAATGTCTCTCTGTTAATCGGACAGGCAGAGAATAAGATGTGACCATGAGACCATTTCCCTAGAAATCCAAATATGAAAGTCGGAGACTCTATGGCAGGGGTCTTCAACTGGTTCTCCAAAGGGGCGAGATCAGAAAATATTTAGCAGTAGAAGGGCCACAAATTGATTATAATATAATTTTGTACACACCAAAAAACTTGGAAATATAATATTTCAACATTTTGCAAACATGTATAATATCTGTACCATATATTTTGACATTATCTTTGATTACAAGTGAGTTTTAGTGTGAAAAATGACACTTTGCTTCTGCTAATTTCATACTAGTTGCTTTGGCAGATGAGTGTTGAAGGGTTACATCAAGGCCTGCTGCCCACTAGTTGAAGAGCCCTGCTTTCTAGTAAATTCCTTATACCAAAGGAAAAAAGACTCACTACGTTCTTTCCAATTCTGCTGTAGGTAAGAAGTTATTAAAATTAGCAATGGAAGGATTGCATGTACATTGACATTTGGTATTTTACTTTTTCATCATCAAGCACTGGGCGTTTTGAAGCAGTTAAAACTAATTAAAGCTGTAAGGAAAAAAAAAAAAACTTTCTGTGCATACCAAACAAAAAAATGTGCTTGGATTGCGGCATTCTGGCTCACTGAGTAAAAGCAAATGCTTGACACATGTTCTAAGTCAAATTCCAAAATGTAGCAAAAACAGAGTCTGCATATTTGGCAGGAATTGCCAGAAGTTCAGGTCAGTGTTTGTTTCAGCAGAATGGAGAAACACAGGGTGAACTGGATAAGAAAATAAAAAGCAAACAGGAGGAAGAGCATGTGATATTGGACTGGCATTTAGGCTTCACAAACAAGACAATGGATTCCCTCATCCACGTGTGCCCCCTCCTTTGTGATCAGAACATACTGTAGCTCTGTTTTGGCTCAGGTTAACTGCTTCACTGCCAGAGATAGGGCAACAAGTCTTTCATGACATATTTTTTACTTGTAGAACCTAATTTTCTATGCACGTTTTCTCCCCCCCTTCTCCTCTCTTATTTTTTTTTTTAATATGTCATGCTATACAAACAGCACTACATTTTGAACGTGTCTCTGAGCATTAATATACTAAGTTATTTTGAATAACTTTCTCTTGCATCAGCCCGTGCTTAGGTGAATAGGCATATGTTAGGGACAGTTAAGCGATG
This sequence comes from Ascaphus truei, assembly GCF_040206685.1. Taxonomy (NCBI): domain Eukaryota; kingdom Metazoa; phylum Chordata; class Amphibia; order Anura; family Ascaphidae; genus Ascaphus; species Ascaphus truei. Next base: position 307,637,782 of record NC_134486.1, on the reverse strand, counting down.
CAGGTATTATAATGAGATGTACCAATTATGGTGCCTGGGCTATCATTTTTTTTTCTTCATAAAAAAAATCAGACTTGGAAATGTATCTGCTTGACAGATCTAAATCAAATGTGATCAACTAGATCAGTGTTTTTCAACCAGGGTTCCCTGTAATGTTCAGGTCATTTTAAAATTGTACCAAATACATAAGAATTTATAATGCATGTGATCTCAGACTCACTGTTAGGGAGACCTCAGAATTTCACCTAGGGTTTCTTTACCAGAAAAAAAGTTGGAAACCACTGAACTACACTGGCGACACACTTTATTCGAGCTCGGCTAGTCCCACGAATTCGGGTATACCCGGGTGTATTGAGGTTTGTGACTGTTTTCTGCCCGAGTGCATTGAGGTATTTTCCAGGCAGAGATTGAAGCATTTTATTCCCTCTGGCTGCAATACTGCACAGTATATATATATATACTGCATTACAATTCATGAATTTATGCCATCTGGTAGACACGCGAAGCATTGCAGCCTATTAAATCCTAATCATTATCATTTAACAGATCAGCCGCCCATCAGCCAGGCATGAACCCAGGCTGGGAAGGCAAACGCAACGGGGCTTGTCAGAGGTGAGGAGCGGCGCATTCCAGGTATCTGCCAGGTACATACTGGGTATTTGCTCGAATAAAGTGTGTCGGTGCAGTAGGTGAACAAGTTTCTTACATCTGAGGTAGTCCTAGACAGACAAATAACATTCATGGTGCTACTTTTGTGCGTAATGAATGCATCAAAATTGCACATCAAGTTTTTCTTGGCGTTAAAGACAAATGCAAATAGACACAAACCAATTGTTAGTGCATTCAGATGTATGAACATAATGTACACCATACAAATAATAGGAAAAGGTGTGAAACATGTAATTCTTAGAGGCTATTTAAGGGACCCAAGTGAGAATGTTTCCCCAAGCCTTGATGACGGTTCCAACTGGGACCGAAATGCGTAGGAGGAATATGTAAAACTCAATAACTAAACTTGTTTCTTCAACTCTACGTGTGTAAGAACATGAATAATGTCATACCAACATATGCTGCAGTGATTTTAGGTGGGAAATAGATTGTTTGAAAAGCAATGCACTTTTAATTTGTTTTTAAAAGACAGTTATTTATATAAAGCATACCATTAAACAGTAAAATAAAATGGTGGGCTGTAAAATAAAATAACCTTAAAGCATATGTAGCCCAGGCTAGTTTTGGGCTACAAGTCTGCCCTCCTGGCAGTAATCCCTATTAATGGTAGGTAGCCAGGAGTAATCATGGGTTTTCCCCACACCTTTGCAGTTCAGTGAGTCAGAGAAGGTAGTGCAATCAGGCTTGGTGTCCAATCAGGGTCAAGGGGCTGTACTTCCTGAATTTAGTCAGTTGCCTCTACCCCTGAGAGAGACTAGTCTACGCAACCCAGTAGTGCAGGGCTCTGCTTACCGAGTGCCCTCTCTTAGGGGAGAGGTGGGAGACTATTCCCCTTAACCTACCAGAGGGTAAGGGAAGAGCAAGTACTGCTCCTGCTGGCCAGTGGCTGGGAGTGTATGTCCAGGGAAATCCTGTGGGTGAAGATCCTGTTGCTGAGGACTGTTTACAGTGTATGCTGTATACTGCTTCTGATTGCTGTGCGTGTGCATAAGAATATAGAACTCCTGTTTTCACATACTTTTTGCCTGAGATTGAAATCTATCAGGAAGAAGAAGAGATAAGTTCTCCTGCAGGGATTTCTCCCCACATCCCTTTGGGCTGCAAGAGATGGAGGCGCTGTCACCGTGAGTACTATTCGGGTAATACCCCAGAAGCCTGTCCTGACCTCCCCTATACCACAGGCGGAAGACTCAGGGCTACTGTTTATCAGCAGCTATGCACCACACTACTCCAAGTAACCTATGTATTCTTTCCCACAATAGACCCTATCTGAGATCGGGGGAGGGGAAAGTTAATAATAATCTTAGAGCTGGGGTGCGTAAACTGGGGAGCGTGGTGCTTACAAAAGCCCTGCGCTCTTCCGCAAAGCATTTAAATTAAATGCCGGGGGAGCACGCGCAAGGCCTCTGTAACTCCCTTACTTGGTCTCCGGTGGCTTCAGGCGAAATGTCGCCATTGCAACGTGGCATCAAATTACACCGCGGGATCACGACATCACATTTTCATGCTTACTTGACGAGACAAGAAAAAGGAGGGGTCGTTAGCAGGGGAGGGAGAGCAGGCAGGGGGGCGCAGGGGAAAAAGTTTGCGCACCCCTGTCTTACAGCATCAAACACTATGCTCCTGTTTTGCCCACTTTCACCTTTTAATTTTCTCTTTCATTTAGTTTTGTCCATATTCTGCCCCTCACTTTATCTAATTTCTCTCCCTTACCATCAGCCTTTGGTTCAGAATCATAAAGAACGGATGTAACGGATTGCTCGGGAAAGGAGAATTTACTCTAAGCAAACATGAACAATCCCATCTTCCTTTACCCTATAAGTCCCTTGTTTGTCCCCTAGGAACTCACAGATACAATCAAGGTGAGACCTGGTTTTCAATGTTTAAAACAATTCGGAGATTGCAATACTGTATGGTACTGCCATAAATGTAAATAAGCACATAGACTTCCTTGACTGCACACAGGATACAAATATATATTATTTTATTTGCAGATAAACATCGAAGCACAACATTTTACGGAAACTTCCCTTCGGCGGGTGCAATAGGATTCTTGATTGCCAGTTAAGTAGATGATAGCTATGGGGTGAGCAATTATTTTGGCTGGAGGGCTACTTGACAAGCTTTGGGAAGCTTCGCAGGCCACACACTTGTAGCATGGTTCCCCCCTTGGTCCCCTTTGGCCCCTTACCTTCGGCTGCGGCTGGCAGCGGAAGCTGGGCCGAGTGCTGGCGGCAGGTGGGGGAAGCTGCGGGAGCGCTGCGGCAGTTAGAGGGGCGATACTGTCGCCGCAGCTCCTTCGCACTGGTGGCGGCCATCTTTGGACTCCTTGCGCATGCGCAGTACAGCTCGCACATGCGCATAGGGCCTCAGAGTTGCGGCAGCCATTACGGGGATGCGCGCGCATGGGCATTGCAGGCATAAACAGCAGCCATGTTACATTAGGCGCTGCAGGGTAACTACAATCCCCAGCAACCCCCAGGGCTGCTAGACATGTGAGGAGCAGAGACAATAGTGCTGCAGGGATTACGGCCAGAGCAAAGGATACATTTGGCGTGCTTGTGAGGACCAGGCCAGTCGTGAGGGGAGCAGAACAGAGCAGGTAGTGTCCAGGGAGTTGTGCTTTCCTGGACTAGGCCTAGTTTGTCCCCCTGAGTCCCCAATTAGCTTGTGAGTGCTACAGGGACAGGCCCGTCAGATAAGAACATTGCCACTGTAGTTGCATAGTGTCAGGGCCACAGCAAGACACCGCACAATACTTGTGGTCTGGGACCAGACCACCGCCGTTAAGTACAGAGGCTATCTTCATGGTGGGACACTCCGGCAGGAGGCCACGCCACGCAGATGCGTACGCCGTCGTGGACGCCGACTACGTGGGACCTTACTGATCCATTCTACAGTCGGCGGTACTGGATGCTGGAGCACCTGGCAGGTATCACATCCCAACAAAGTGCACCAACGGCCATACATACTGTGAGTAGCGCTGTCACACACACTTGGGGTGGGAGTGACAATTGTGGGCTGGACAATGGGACACTGGTGCCCCTGCACCCAAGTACAGTGGGGTACGGTGCGGGTATGGTCGTGCGAGGCCTGTAATAGTACTGTGGTTACTAGGTACATGTTCAGTAAACTGTTATATACTGTATATACTGCATGTGTATTTATTGTATTGGGTCCTGTGAAGAGGTTATCCGGTGCTGCCAGGATCCCTCACAGGTGGAGGTGCTGTCACTGGAACGAATCAGGTACACCCCAGGGTCCCTGCAGCGGAGTATCAGGCATCCTGTGAGCCATCAGGTAAAGCACCAGACGTAGTCACCCTAGACACGGGGGAAAGGGGACTACTCACTTAATATAGAATCTGCATTGTCTGTGGCCCCCAAAGCTCCTTTCCTCACCTGCTTCTCCCTGACATGCTCACTTTCCACCCACATGCTCCTGTCCTCTCCAGCTTCTGCCCTACATACTCTCCCCTACTCTCTATCCCCCTCACTCTCCCCCTCACTCTCCCCCTCTCTTTCTCTCATTTCTTTCCCCTAATCTTCTTTCTCTTTTAATCCTCCTCCCCCTCTCTCTCCTCCCCCCGCTTTCTCACTGTTCTCCCCTCCCTTTCTCTCACTCTCCTCCTCCCCTCTCTCACTCTCATCCTTCCCTCTCTCACTCTCATCCTCCCCCTCTCCTCTTCCCCCTCTCCCCCTTTCTCTCCTGCTCCCCTCTCTTTTTACCCCTCCCTCAATGTTCTCCACCTTCCTCTCACTTCTCCCCCTCCCCTTCTTTCGCTCTCTTTTTTCCCCTCCCCTCCCTCTTTCTTCTCTGTTCCTCTCTCTCTCTCTTCTGTTCCTCTGTCTCTTTTCCGTCCTGGCTTTAACACAATCCCTCCCCCTCAAACATATATTTCCATGGGGCACAAATAGAAAGTAATCTCCAGGATGTTGTGACATTATTTTGGCTGCCAGAGCGAGCCCTGACCCTTTTTGTGTTCATCAGACAAGTCTTCTTACCTGGTGGGCAATCCTGCTCGGTGATCAGAAACTCAGGGAGTGTTAGGACCTGAGAACGGTCATGCCTTGAAGTGGCAGCAGGTTTACGACGCTTTGGCCAAATGGTTAAACTAAATCACCCTTTTTCAAGAGAATATATAGGTACTGCACTGTGTATTTTTGAAACATTGGAAGTAGCTTTGGGCATCTTTGTTTGTTTTTTGTTGTATACATTTAGCCACGCCCACTAGCACTCCTTTTAACACTTTTATATACACATATATATATATATTATGTGGTAATGTTTGGGGTTTCTCAGAGCTTGTTGGGTATCTGTGTGTTTATAAATCTTGCTCAGTGATCAGAAACTGCAAGGGTCCCTGGATAGGGTGCCACGGACCACCTAAATGAAATTGCAAGTAGCATAAACCATGCATGAAGTACTCTTTGACAAAGGGCTTAGCCCGAAACGCGTCAGAGTAGTGATTGTCCGGTTTTATGGTGTCTCCCCCTATACCAATAAATTAGTTTTTGGTGTGGTGGATCCTGCTGTTTGTCCCTGCGCTGTGCTCCATTTTTCCTCTCTAGAGGCTGTTCACTTCTACCATGCATGAAGTAGCATAAGCCATAAAGCAAGCAGTCTGTGTAGGTTTTTTTTTTTTGAATTACGCCTGCTAGAGACAAAATGGCATCCAGGGTTCGCCTCAATCTGGTGGCACATGGAAAGCCCCAAATCATTAGGAGATGATGTTTCATTTTTCTATTGGTGGCCATGTTTTTTTTATTTGTAGCCTGGAGCTCCCGTGGCTCCTGGAGACCCCCCTCCCTTGTTGCAGCGCAGTCGCGGGTGCCGCCAGGGCCAGCGACGGACCCGACGGCTGCTTCCAAGGGTGGGGGCCTGAGCAGGGAGCAGCACGTCTTCCCCTGCATGCGGCCGGTTGCCGGGGACGCGATCCGGCCATTGCTAAGGCCGCAGTCGCATCGCTAGGGTCCCGGCGGCTAGCGAAGCAGGGCGCCGCCATTGTTAGCGCGGTTGCGCATGTGCAGGAGCCTAATAGAGCGGGAGGCCCACAGATAGCTCGCGCATGCGCAGTGCAGGATTGCCAGCCCCCAGGGTGCATAGGGGCAGAGCCACATGACACCAGGGAGCCAATAGGGCTTAGGATCCCCAGGCAGGCAAGTAGATACATTTTCACGGGCTTGCTGCGTGATAGTGAGTTGGAGCCGGGGAGCTGTGAGGGAAGGAAGGGTGCAGGGAGTGATTGCAGCTCCTGCACCCAGATAGGTACCCACATCCCAGGTAGGCCCCAACTCCCCACCAGGTTAGTGGGTAATTGAATAGGGACGGCCCAAGATAGGGACGCTGCCCTTAGTGTCAGTCTGCTGTCTTGTCAGGGTCACGGCTGTTAGTGCCGTGAGGTCTGACAAGCAGGCACAGTGTTGTGCAGCACGTTGGCTGCAAGCATCCAGTGGGTCACAGCTTGTTGCTGCAGGCGCTGGGATAAGTTAAGTAATAGTGAGGCAGAAGGGACTCAGGTAGTACGGGAGGAGGTAGTGCGGTTGCAGGGGGTCAGGGACCCCTGCATAAGATAGGCTACCCCGTAGGCCCTAGGAGTTATCTCCAAAGCCATTACAGGTTGCTGTGCTGTAGAGACGGCCTATAGTACAGAGCGTGTCACTGTAGTTCAGAAGGAACCATATAGGGACACAGCGGATGCTGCGCCACAGTGCATCGATCGGGCGCAGTTCTTCGTTGCGGCTGTGGCAGTCCTCCGGGTGGGATCGACCTGGAGGTGGTTCCGGTGTTCTTCGGTCGCCGGATCCTTTGTGAAGCCAGTTGGAGATCCGAGCACGGGAGTGCTCGGGCAGGTACTATCAAATCCACAAGTGCACCAACGGGCCCTTAGTTTAATAGTGACTGCGCAGTCACCCATTGCCTCTCTCTGTACGAGTGCGGGACATTGGGTGGGGATTCCATGGACACTAAGTGGGATCACTTGGTGTTGGGGAAGCGTCCTGTGCGACGCCGCAGTCAGTGTCTCCTCCCGAGAGGGACACCCGTTATTCAGTGTGATTCTATTTGTGTTGTATGCTGTTTCTTATGTTCCCAAGTAAACGTTCTTAGTTACTATACAAATAGATGTGCGAGTTATTTGTATGTGTCCTGCGAGGAACCAATCCCCCTTTGGTGGGAGCCATCGCAACTGGAGGCGCTGCACCGAGTACGCGGTTACTCATAGTATCATATAATTGCCCCAGGTTCCCCGTGGCGGAAGCTCAGCCCTCCTGTGAGCCAACAGATACTGTAAAGCACTACACGCAGGTAACACTGTATGTTCTCCGCACCCACACTATAATCTGCGATTGGGTGGGGGAATACCCGTTACATATTATTATTATTTTTTTACCAGAAACTGGCAATATTAAAATGAAAAAAAAAAAATTAAAAAAAATAATAATATATAAATTAATATGAATTGTTGCTTTAAAATCGCTAACTAAAGTTTATGAGAAAACACAGCAAAACAAAGAACTATTTAACCGATGTTTTGTTCGTATTTTGTGTGTTATCCTTATAACACATAGCTAAGGAACGTTTAGGCAGCAGAACTATTATTCTTATTTTTCAAGCTTTGGAAATTCAAAATATTCAGGAGCACTACATCATTAAAAATGAGAGCTGGTGTTACTGTAAAGACTTTAAAAATGTGTGAAAAGGTGACTAACAAAAAATGTGATTTTCACCAGTGATAGCAACCTTTGACCCCACTATATCTGGTCAGCCTATCTTCATGTGCTTGCATCGTATTGCTCAACCATATAGCAAGAGGCTTCTCATTCAAAGCTCATATATTTTGTATCCCAATCTACGTTTTTGTCAAATGATTTAGATGTGCGTTTTGTCAAAAACAAAGGTCGCTGCACAGGAAACAAGAAACCCACAAGCTTTAGAAGCCGTTCATCTCCCCCCCCCACGCCCCCCCCCCCACCCCCCCGGACTCTGGTAAACTGTTTTATTTTCTCTTATCTGCACATATTAACAGTAACTGCTTTGAAAATGATTGATATTTCTTTAGAGATTCTGTCATATCACTCGTTATTGTAACACTTATCGGTGATAAAGTTCAGACAAAAATTAAGCAGCTGCAATGTTGCAGCACAAATTAGTTTAATGTAAGCAGTCAGGAGCAGCTGTTTGGCTCAGGACTCTAATGTAGCAGTGGGGGGAAGGGCTGGTGACGCTGACAATGTTATTTTCTCTACATAAACATTTTTGGCTGTTGCAGCTTTGTGCTGGTCATGTGACAGTGTCCCTAGGCAGATAATTTATTTCTGTAGCTTTCATGAGCAATCATTAACCTTCAGACACTGAGTTTGCTTCCTGCTTGGTGACATTTGTTATTCTTCTTTTCCTTGTACACTAACTAGTTTAATTCGGAGAATGTCAGGGGAAAATTACAACCAATTTCTAACAAAAAAAAAACGCACCGCTAAATACTTATGTTTTTATGAGTGCCGGCCCTGCTCTGCAAGATCATACTTATTTCTTAGCGTAGGCTCACAGATCAGAATCATTCTTTTGGTTGATTCAAGCTTCGCTGCCTGCATGACTGTCCTCAGAAGACCTCGTTGCATTAAAATAAACCCACATTTATTATTTTCTTTAACTTTGAGGCGGTCATAACAAAACAATGATTCTTCACAACACAAATGGTGTTATAGAATTAAAATACAACTCAAGTGCTGCTACAGCAAGAGTGCAAGATCTGTTCTCCAATCTGGGCCCGTGTTATTTTGAACTGGTTGCAGTATCTCTGGGTACAGGTATTAGAAAGTAGTTCCACTAATACATCTTTGTGTTGTATTAAACAGTATTGTTTATCATAAGATCAACTGTCCCTATTATGCAAATATCTATTATTATAAACCTTTTCCCTGGGTTGACTGCCAAAGCTGGACATTGTGGGAAATAATAGCTAGCTGGCCTTTATTCTAGGGTCAGTGAAGGATGAAAGCATAGTAGTAGGTGTTTCAGATTACACACAGAAGTATCATGTGCAAAAAAAGCTAAGCTTTTCTACTGAACATATTCCTATTCTTAAAGACTCACCACCATTCAGATCCCAGCTGAAATAAAAATGTGTTTAGCACCTGATATGTCTACATATCTGAACTACTTTAATTTCACAATAAAAGCGGATGTCTTCCAGTGGTATATTCTTATACAAAATTGTTTTTTTTTTCCCCAGCTCCGATATGTTTTCCTTCATGAAGTCTTTATCATTCAGTCTTCCAGCCTGTCTGGTCCAGAGTCAAATCCACTACGAATACAGCATACTAATATCAATGTGTTTTCCCATCCAGTATTATATGCAATCCAGGGGCATGATATTTAAATAATCACTAGCACAAAAGTTCCAAAATGCCCCACATTTAGACACACATATACCCGTTAAAAGGAACACCAATTAAAGCAATAGTTGAACTATCTATTGCTCTTTTAATTCCGCATTGCACCACTTTTACACCAGGAAAGCGCTGATGCATCATGACCAGATCTTTGCGATTTTACACATGGTACCCGAATGCAGGGCATAAATGATACCCATTAACATCTATGAAAAGTAACCAACCAAATTGGTGGCTGATACTTTACACCTCATACATAAACCTTGGCCCCTTGCACACACACCAGTTCGCCCTCCTACTGTCTCTGTACATTCTTCCTACATACAAATTAGATTGTAAGCTCTTCGGAGCCGGGACTCCTTTTACTAAATGTTACTTTTATGTCTGAAGCACTTCTCCCCTTTATGTGTTATTTATATTATTTATTATTTATATGATTGTCACGTATATTACTGCTGTGAAGCGCTATATACATTAACGGTGCTTTATAAATAATGACATACAGTACATACATGTATTCATTAGCAACCTTCATAAAAGAAGAGGCATAAATAAATAAATAAATGCAATGTCTATGTCATAGTTTGATAGTGTGTAGTGTGATCAGTAATAGTACATTATAGATGAAAATGATAAGCAATGTTGAGTGTGGACAGAAACTGTATTAAGCGGCTGCTTCTGAACAATAAATATCTCTGAGATTGCTTATATTTTATACAAGACTTGTTACACTGTGGTCACGGATCCGGGGTCACTGTAGGGAGATAAATGAGAACACTGGACTGAACAGCAGGAACAAATGAAAGGTGTTGTACAGATAGGCAGGAATAACTTACAAGGTTTTATAAAGTTCAACGGCAGAACATGATTTATAGGTGATAAAATTAAAATCAATATCAAGAATGATAGATTGTATGTGGATGCTGTGAAAAAAGTTAATAAAACACTGGCTGCGGGTCAAAGAATGTAATACTTCACTTATACAAGGCCCTGTTGATTTTGTTGATGAAATACAAATGTGTCTAGTTAAAAGTGCAATGTCCTGCTGCGTTGTTGTGAAATCTGAAACATGGGCCCCTCCTGGGCGATGACTGGCAGTGGTTGTGGGAACACTAGGATTTCAGGCATACCAATCTGGCTGGTCTTGTGTTTGAAATACAAAAACAAACAATACAACACCATGCATAACATTCATTGCAACATCGCTGGATTACGCTGATGGAAAGTATAGGTGTTTCACTGGCGCATTCCAGTGATGTCTCGTTTTTGAGGGCACGCTTGTAATAATTAGTGTCCACAGTGTTGTAAGAATAAACTTGCACGCTTTCTGCTGGCTGATGGCAATGTTCGGTCCTGAGTCTGCTATTTGTAAATCCCGTACCATCTCGATAGTTTCAACTGAATGTGGCCAGCAGCAAAAGAGATGGCGTGTGAGTAAGTGCTGGAAGGCATGGAGGAGGACAGCCTCTTCCTGTCTTTTCGGTACTACAGATTGCCACATGATGAATCAAAAGACCATGGGAAACTATGGGAAGTGCTCTGCAGTTTGAATCACATGGTTCTTTGTCTACCCTGTGTGATTACAGTATAGATGGGAGAATTGGAGGAGACAGATTAGTGCTGTTGGCACAGAAGAGAACAAACAGGATAGAGCTGCATCAGAAAAAGTTCCACCTGCGGAACTCTAGTGAAATGCGGATTTTCCGTCTTGTGCAAAGTCTAAATTAATTTCGACTAAGACATTTTAAATGTGGGATTGTGGGATTTGTTGTGCAAATAAAAAAGGTATCACTTAATTCTGAAATAATAATTAAGTCTGCACTGTTGCAACGGGATTAACACAGCTACTTCTAATGAATTTGTGGTATTTGTTGTGGAATTTTTCTGAAAATTTAGGGGGAAAATCAGCAGCACAATATTATTCAAAGCAGCTCTTTGTAATTATGCACATTAAATCTATATAAAAAAAATATTCCTGTGAAAATGTAAAAAATCGGACACACACACACACACACACACACACACACACACACACACACACACACACACACACACACACACACACACACACACACACACACACATCGATAGATAGATAGACAACAGTCCAACAAGAAAGTCTATTATCTGTTTCTGTTGTTGTAGCTCTAGGGGAAGGCCTCTCTGCTCTCCTGTGTCAGCACCTCTTGTGTGCTATGGAACTGTCCGTGTCAATTATAGAGGTCTTGTCCCTTTGTCTTGCTGTCAGCATACAGTCCTTCTGTTGCATCAAGACATCATCTTTTCCTCAGGTCAGCCCAGTTGTGGGCTAAGGAAAATCTCTGCAGTCTTCCTTCTCCTTATGTCAGCCCAAATGTGAGCTAAGGAATCTCTCTCCTGTTTCTCACATCAGGCTTTTTCTAAGAGTCCTAATCAGCCAGATGGAGTCTGGTTGATTGCCTATGTGCAATTAACCAGCACACTGTTGGATTTTGAGGGAGTTTCTCTCAAACAGTGATGAGTCCCTGTTACATACCTCCCCTGTTTGTGGGAATCTTGGGCTTACCACGGCCAAAGCCCATCCTTCTACTCTCACTAGATAAATCCCTGCGGCTCGAATGAGAGTGGATGAAGAATGAGAAACCTCAGTCCCGCTGGGATTGGAGTCCTTTCTCCAGGTCAGTAATGTTTCCTCAAAAAGGTGATAGAGCTCAGCACTCTTCAGTTGCTCGAGGAGGACTTTTTCCAAGTACAGTCTTTCTACTGACCACATGTTGACACTGTTTAAATCTGTTTTCTATACATTATGAATAGGGCTTGTATGGTGTTCAATAAACAGAAGGTAATAGTTTTTTCTCCAAATCATACAGGCTTTAGTAAAAGTGGCTAAGAATTTCCTAATGTAATAATGTGCTATATGGTTGGAGGAGGAGAACTGCTATGAGAGATGACAGGAAACCAGTTAGTTGATTTACTAAAGGGATTATTACAGATGACTTGGGAAGTTCATTATTCAATCTTTGACTCGTCTCTGATTAAAGCCTTGACAAGCTTTGGTGCTTTGTGTATCTATAAGTTGTTAGCAGCCTCATAGAGGTATTTGAGAGACTGGTTAGTTGAAGAGGTTTAAAATGTTTTTAAAATCATTGTATATCAGTAAAACTAAAATTGCTCAAGATGAGTCTTAGATAGGTTTGGAATTTGATTGTTAAAGGATTAAAGACCATATTTACTTAGCAGCATTTCTCCATGAGACGTCTTCCAAACTGGAAGACACTTTGCAGCCTATTCACTTAAATGGGCCAAAATGAGCCATATTTACTAAGACATGCTGGAAGTGTCTTATGGACCAAAATCTGCAAAAGGCCATGATGGAATTAGCCTGTACTGATACACAAGGATTTGGTTCCATTTATCTATGTAGGTATCAGTTACTAGATTTTGTTCATCTTTGTAAAAAGTGGGTGTGGATCCCCCTGTATTTGTGTTGCACGTGTTTAGTATTACAGGTGGAACAAGGGCTGCTGAGTTAGGTTTCGGGGGAAGGTGTTTTAAGGAGAATCAGATGGCTGAGAGGAAGAACATTCAGGATTCATACAAGGCCTGAGTTGGTGAAATAATTTGGGTAAGCAATTCAGATATTTAATTTTACTTTCTTAGTGTCATCTGCAGGTATACATCCTGTTACATCCTTTTGTTTAGTGGACTGGAAGAAGAACAGACCATATGAATTGCATTTAGTTTAAGTCGAAGTGGTATGTCTGTTTCATGGTTTGGGCCTAGAAACATTCTCTATAATCAGGGCCGCCAACAGAAATCATGGGGCCCAGGACAAATGTAAGGAGCAGGGCGCCCCCCCCCCCCCCTTATCAGACGCAAGTTTAAATTAAATGTTCTCTTGTTATAATACTGAAAAAAACATTACAATGCAGTCTGATAATTTTAATATTTTCAACAAAAGACAAAGATACCCAATGCTACATCAAATGTAACAAAATACATAGTTAAATACTTCAATGCTAGTATTTTCTTGAATAACGTTCATTTAATGAAACCCTTTGGCCAAAGCGTTATAAGCCTGCAGCCACGTCACGGCATGACCAGTATGCAGGTCCTACACTACCTGTGAAAATTCTCATTTACCCACTACCTACCTACTAACCTCCAACCAACTGATACCAACTGATACCAGTTGAAAATTAATAAACGCACAATTCCAGCAAGCTCTAACACCAGAACACACCACATCATATATATATATTTTTGCAAAATGAGGGCTCTGTGTGGCCGAATGTATATAACAAAAGAAAAAGATGCCCAATGCTACATCCAATTTGACGAAATACCTAGCTAGATACTTCAATGTTCGTATTCTCATGAATAAGGTTCATTTAGTTAAACTCTTTGGCCAAAGTGTTATAAGCCTGCAGCCACGTCACGGAATTTTCAAGATACATTTATTGCCAACAAATTGACTGATGTTTCAGCCACAATTGGCCTTTCTCAAAGCAGAATGGCATAATCTTATACTTTCCATTGTAAGCTGGATCATCACAGAGAATCCTGAACCAGGAGCACCAGTAGTTGTATCTTTTTTATTATTGTCATGTGGTGTGCAGCTTTTCCCCTTAAGTGCAGCCACGTCACAGCATGACCAGTTGCAGATCCAAAAACTACCTCTGAAAATTGTCATTTACTGTACCTCTGCAGTGGAGGGAGAATGGCCTCATTAGACCTGTCCTACACAAACACATGAAATTAACCTTCTACTTATGAAGTGTGGTGGGGTGAGCTTAAAGCCTGGTAGGATGGGCCAAAAAGCTCCAAACAACTGATATAATTTGAAAATTATTTTAATTACATTATCTCAAACATTGTCATGGGCTGCTATTTAAATGTATATGAATCTTCAAAAAATTATATTTGTAATGGCTCTAAGTCTGATGCGTTGCCCATCTCCTCATTGTTAGGCTGGCAAAATTTTGTATCAGGTTGCGAAAATTTAGCTTTTTAGCGAGTTCGTGCTCAATGGACAGCATTGCTAGATTGTTGATGTGCTGTTCACTCATTGTTGAACGGAGGTAGTTTTTTTATCATTGATCATTTGCTGAATGCACGCGTTCTCCTTCAGCCACAGATAAAGGTAGAGTGCAGAAAATTCTGAGAGCAATGCATACCTCTCCGAATATTCCTTCAAGTTGTAACGAATAAATTGCATTTAATAAGTTGAGTGGACCAGAGTCTTGTTGAAATGTGGCATCATATACTTTTCAAAGATGTAGAATTTCACTTGCTAAAGATGTTGTAAGGTCTTCCATGTATTTAGACACAAGAGTTTCAGCGGATGTCACAACTTCTTCTTCTGTCATAGTTCGCAATTTTAAAATGGGAGAAAACAAGTGGCATACATATTCCATGGATTTAAAACATTGGTTGAGCTCACAAATAATGGAATCGAGAACAACAAGGAACACATTAACATTGAATGTTGTCTCAGAGTCTTCCGATTCATCATGGTCTTCAGATTCATTTAGATGCTTTGTCCTTTTTCTCTGTCGACATGGGTGTGTGCTTAAATCCTTAGGTATATCAAGATTATCAGCAACAACTGTGCCTTCTGAAATTACATCTTGCCACTTTTCCCGAAGTGACTGCATTTCGACAGAAAGAGATTTTATTTTTGCTGCTCCAATTTCGATTGAAATAGATCTTTATTGCAGAATCAGGCTTCTCTCTTCGAAACTATTAAAAATGTTTATCCAGAATGTTGAAGGTAGAACTGCAGCTTCACTTGAAAGCTTTTTCGATGCAATTATCTTCTTTAAAGCTTCTATTATCCCTGGAAGTTTTTCAGCAATTGGACGGACAGCTTCCACTCTTGCACTCCATCGAATGTCATTTAGACCATGCAGTGAACACCCAATTGTATCTTTCAAAATGGGCCACCTTTCAGGGCTCTCACTGAAGAGAACATATAAGCGATTAAAACATGCAAAAAAAGTGATCGCTTCCGTACAACACGATGCTGCATGCACACCCACAAGATTTAAGGAATGGGCTGCACAGGGGCAAAAGATAGCAGTAGGGTATTTTTCTTGTATGCGAGCTCTTACTCCTTATATTTTGCCAGACATATTAGCTCCATTGTCAAATCCTTGTCCTCTGCAGTCTTCAACGTTGATACCATGTTCATGTAATCTTTACTGCAACATATCCGCAATTTCCTTACCCACCTTATGAGAGAAGTCCACAAATTCAATGAATCACTCTTGAATAATCCAAACATTTGTCACCAAGTCTCTGTGAATGTATCGCAGAACAATGATGTGCTGCTCTGTGTGAGAAACATCTGGCGTTGCGTCACATATCACAGAAAAATATATTGCCTCTTCCCTTTCTTTTAGAATGGTGGTGTGAACGTGCTTTCCACATACATTAATAAATTCATTTTGGGGTTTCCAGGATAAATAATGATCCTGGAGTTTTTTTCCTTTCTCTTGACTATTCTTCACTTTTGCTAAATGTTCTTGCAGCAGAGGATCATAATGTGATATCAACTCAAGCAAACCAAGAAAATTCCCATTATGTAAATCTTCGATTATTTTGAGCACTCCCTCTGAAGGCCATATTCCTGGATGCTAGAAATAACGTCACGTCCAGTAATCATTCTAGCAGGGCAGCAAACTTCTCTGTTTCTCTTTCTAAATGCCTTTGTATTTCTGCATCTACTCCATGTCCTCCAATAGACTTCTGCAGGTTTCTCCAACTCCAATAGCTTTGTTTGTGCTGACTTCTCTTTTCATGTTCTGGTATTGTACAGCTATTGTACAGTTTATGCCACTTTATTTTCGATGGATCAAATCCTTCTTTCTTGCAGAAAAAACTGCCAGCATTGCTTTGGTTGGGATGAAATGCAAAACAAGGGACAACACAGTACAATACATGATTGCTAGTGCTCCATCCAAGCCAGTCCCGTGGAAGATTTTCACGACAATTGGCTGATTTAACATACAAAGAAACTCAGGGAATGAGCGCTTATCACAATCCACAGGCATGCATGTAATCATTTGCCTTAATTCTTTTTCAGTCTTTAATCCACAGAGCACTATCCTTTCTCGGTCTTTGTCTTTCAGGGTGCCATATAGCTGGATCCTTCCAGTCAATGTCTTTTTCAAAATGTGTTGGAAATTCCGAGAGGCTGCTTTGAGCTTGTTCTTCTACCTCAGGCATCTCTTCTTGGATTTCAGTCTCAGTGGTGAAAGACGAAGTGCTGCAACAAGCGCTTTCCTCTTGTTCTGCTTCCTTATGGTCCTTTTCAACTTCTGCCTCAGGAGATAAATTAATCTTCAACATTTTGCTGGTTGGATTTAGGCTTGTTAAAAAACTTCAAGAATAATTTCTTGTTTCTCAAGCTCTCATCCACATCTTCTCGTTCTTTCTTTTGTTGGTGGTACATTTTAAAATTTCAATTTTTTCTACTAATAGTAGGTAATGGAAACTGGACTTTTGTGCTTTATTATAATATAAGATATGGAATATACCTCTTCCTCTATTTAATGTAAGATAACCAGTCTGATAACCAGAACTACAAAGCAGGTTCTTTAACCTTCATTGCAAGAACTTTTACAATTAATTAGTATAATTTACAATCACAACTCAAACCAATGTGCAAATAAAGAAATACTTCATATTAAAACCTAAATATTACGTTACCAACTTATTCAGATAACAAAGAAATCTGCAATTGTACTGAAATGACTATGTAAAGTTACTATGTAAAAACCTTACAGAAGGACAGGTGCGCCTTACCTAATGCTGCTAGTAGGGTGGTTGATGGCGAGCGGCCTCAGGTCAAAAGCACTGAACAGCAGGGATAGCTCAGGCTTGTAAGGGATGGGCCTGGGGTGGCCTGGGGGAAGGGGTTAAGTATAGGCCTGGGGGGTTATGTATAGGCCTGGGGGGTTAAGTCTAGGCCTGGGGGGAAGGGATTAAGTATGGGTTTAAGGGGTACAGACAGTATTGAAGATAGTATTAATTACAGTACCTCTTCAACCAGTCCGGGTTGGCTATTCAACCAGACTGCAGGGGGGCCTTCGATCGGTTTGCGGGGAGGGGGGGTTAGACCCAGGAGCCTTCAACCAGACCGCAGGGGGGGCCTTCAATCGGCCTGCGGGGGGAAGCTTCAACCGACCCTCAGTGGGATGACCCGGCGGAGGATTCCGGTAGGCCTGGGAGTTGTGGGGGTTAGGTGGATGCCGGTAGGGGAGTGGGAGGTGGATGCCAGTATGGGGGGCAGGGAGGTGGATGCCAGTAGGTGGGGGGGAGGTGAATGCCAGGAGTGGGGGGCGGGGAGGTGGATACCAGTAGGGGGGGGCGGGGAGGTGGATGCCAGTAGGGGGGGAGGTGAATGCCAGTTGGGGGGAGGTGGATGCAAGTTGGGGGGGAGGTGGATGCCAGTAGGGGGGAGGTGGATACCAGTAGGGGGGAGGTGGATGCCAGTAGGGGGGGGGAGGTGGATGCCAGTAGGGTGGGGGGAGGTGGATGCCAGTAGGGTGCGGGGAGGTAGATGCCAGTAGGGGGGGAGGTGGATGCCGGTTTGGGGGGGGGAACCAGTTTGGAGGGGTGTGGATGCTGGTTTGGGGGTGTGTGGATGCTGGTGTGGGGGGAAGGTGAATGCCGGTAGGGGGGGGAGAGTGAGTAGCCGTGTTGATGAGGCTGGGGAGGGCCGTGTGCGCTAGGCCCAAAAGCCAAAACTTTTTGTAGCTCTGCGCGTAGGAGTGGAGACACTGAGGGTGGGTGCGGAAGATGGTCTGCCGGTCTGGATGCCGGGCCGGGGTGGATGATGCCGGTAGGTGTGGGGGTCTTGGGCGAAGTGGAAGGTGGATGCCGGTTCGGGGGGGGGGGTGGATACCGGTTCAGGGGGAAGGTGGATGTCGGTAGGGGGGGGGAGTGAGGAGCCGGCTGGATGATGCTGGGGAGGGCCGTGTGCGCTAGGCCCAAAAGCCAAAACTGTTTGTAGCGCTGCGAGTAGGAATGGAGACACTGAGGGCGAGCGCAGAAGTTGGTCTGCCAGTCTGGTTGCCGGGGCATGGTGGATGATGCCGGTAGTGTGGGGGCCTGGGGGGAAGTGGAAGGTGGATGCTGGTTCGGGGCGGGGGTGTGGATGCCGGTGGGGTGGGGGGGGAGGTGGGTGCCGGTTTGGGGGGGTGGTTGCTGGTGGGGGGGGGAAGGTGGGTGCTGGTAGGGGGGGGGAGGTAGGGCGGGGGGGAGACAGTCAGACGGACACACGACATGCTACACAAACTGAGACAAAAAACAGACTAGAGCAGTGTTTCCCAAAGTGTGGGCCCCGGCGCCCTGGTGCGCCGCGGCTTGGCAAGAGGGGCGCCGCGAT